>NC_065428.1:8228434-8533434 GCF_024362695.1 Pectinophora gossypiella | reverse complement strand
CCATTCACAACACCCTGTATATTAAACTTACTCCGTTCAGTGAGCACAATCTCCCTGTGCAGTTGCGAGAGTTGCACGTCAGTGACTAGCGTGCGGTGGTGTTTCTCCCCACCGTCCCAGGTTCGATTCCCGTCGCCGAGGTACATGGTGAGGTCGCCGTCAGCCTTCATGTCTTCTTCTTGGAGAGACGTGTTCTTACTTGCTGGTTCAGGCTGGGAGACAAAGTATTGTTAGTATTAAAATATACAGTGTTAGTGACATCGTAACGACAACTGAGGGATGATTCAAACCATGAGTATTGATATCAAGTGGAAATTTCCGTCGCAAAAGTATAGAATACTCTCTCTGTGTATTTAAGAACTGTGCTCTTGTCGGTGGAGTAATCACCTCCATTTTCATTACTCCATAGATAGGGCGTCTAGAACGGTGGTTGCCCCAATCGCCTTCCGTTCCGCAGTACACCGACCAATTTCTCAATCGGTGATGTTCTGCTAATCTCCACTAGCTACCCACTACGTTCTGCTAATCCTGTCGCTGTTTTGTCGGGGACTGCTTATTTTTATATTCGCAGATAACCATCATATCTGATGGCCGTTCCACTATCCGCCACCTGTGGACTCCGTAGATGGCCTACAGCTCAGCTCAGCTCGTAGGGTAGGGTAGGGGGGGTAGTAGGGTAGGGTGAGCTGTAGGCTGTTTATTAATAAATAAACTAATCTCAGCTTCGAGACTGCCCTCAAGATCATGTCAATGTGACAGTTCTGATATAAAAACAGAGACTTGAGCATGATCTTGAGGGCAGTCTCAGCTGAGATTCGTTTATTAATACGTTTTTTTTTTGACGTGAATTATTGTAGATTTGCCGCAGATGGCATTAACTACTTGGCCGGACAAATGGGGAGCGCTGAAGGCTCTCACCCGGTAGTTTATTAATACCACCCTTACTTACTTTAAAATGATTCTTCTTGAAAGTCGGACTGGACTGCGGTCTGTTCTTAAAATCGATGTGTTGATTCCCGCTCTTACTTCTGGCAATCGGCGACAGTTTCCTGAACTCATTCCTTGGTTCCAACTCTATCCGAACTGTCTCTGTGGTAGAGCTATTCGACCGACCGAATAGAGGCGACAGTTTCGGCTTGGCACTGGTATTATCTGACTCTTCAGCGCTTTCTATGGTCATCGTGGAGTCGACGCTATTGGCATTCCGCATTGGTTTGACGACTATTAAGCCGTGTTCTAAATCTTTCTCTCTGTCTGTGGGTGGGGGCTCGTAATTCGGGTTTTCAAAGCCGGTTTGAGTCGCCATGTCGTCGCTTAGGGCTGTGAAGGTCTGCGATGCTCGGTTCAAGGCCTTGCTGAGCATCCTCTTGCGACGCTCTAAGTCAGCGTGTTTGTCTGTTTGGACGCGTAAATTTATGTCGCCGTAGCGTTTGGCGATGTAGTTCAGGAGCCAGTGGTAGCCTTTGCGCAGGCCAGGGTCGATCTTCGGCTTTTTTTTAGGTTTCGGCTGGAGGTCTTCCGCTGCGTACGACTCGACTAGCGTCGGGCAACGATACCTGTGCAAATAATACGATTTAGTAAAGACTATTTTGTTTATTAATTTTAATTGTAGATGCAACAGTATTGTGCCGTGTCAGGGGCTTTTGGCGGCTGGGGTGACACCAGGGTCAACATGCGCCACGTGATAAAATTTTATCACGGTCATTTTATCGATTCTGACAATAGAATTATGTCGTTTTCTCGATTGTTACTAATATGTGAGCCGAAATAAATCATGTCGTTCTGTCAAAATACGAAAAAAATCACGTGGCACGCATGGTAAGGAATAAAACAAACTTGTACATTTCGACGAAATTTATTGAATCAATAGATAATTTTATCACGTAGCCCTGCAGGGATAATGAGATCGGTCATTGGTCTTACAACCCACACAAGATAAAATTGTACTCAGGAGATTGATTGGCTTCAATCTGAGAATTGAATGATTCAGGAGAATTCAAATTCAAAAATAAATAATCTTTATTAATTTATATAGTAGGTAACATAGTTATACTTTGAATCGTCAATTTTTACATAACGAACGTCTCATCTGCCTAAAACTACTGCAGCTTCTCACAACCTGTATAGCCGGGGAAAAGAAGCTGCAAGAAAAACCTCGGCACAGGGCCCTAGACGTTCTTTAACAAAAAAATAAACACGAAAACACAATGTGACAAAAAGGGAATATGCTTTTATAGACTCCTTAGCGGCTTACGGCCTAAACTAAAGTAAGACCCAGAGGGGGTGAGGTAGGCTGGATATGAATCGGTGCGGGGATGAGAGTTGCCATTCTGTAGCAATAGGCTAGTTTCCAACTAGTCAAATCAGTTACTTTTTACATCAAAACACGAAATTACTATGGAATTTGTATGAAAAAGCACACTGTGACGTCATAAAAAAACGTGATACATTGTCGGATTTATTATTACGTTTTTCTTGATTAAAATTCATAAATAAGTTAAATAAAAAAAAAAAAATGTTTTCCGTTAGTTTTAGATCTGTCTTTAGTTAGGAATCAGAATTTCATAATTTATCTTGAACCTAGTACACGACCCAATTATCTTTTGTATTTTAGTGAACTGTCTTACCTGTTTACTAATGGTTCTATGTTGAGTTTCTCCACCACATCGATATCATCAAGAGCACCAGATTTGTCTTGTTTATTCGCAAGTATTAGTACAGGTTTACCTGGGGAAAATGACACTAACATTAGACTATACCCTATTTAAACTATGTTTACTATAATGAACTAATATAGTACCTAAGTCCAAATTTAATGTAATTTTAATTTTATTTAATGAAACATATCATTATTATTTTAAATAAATATGTTTATGTGTAGAATGATGAATGATAAAGCTATGGAATTATGTAAGTAATGACTATTATGGATTTCTGAAATAAATATTTTTCTGTTTTTTTTTAACATAGCATTTTTACAAAGACAGAGATAGAGTATATCGCCTAGTGCAAGAAGGAAGAGGAGGGATAGAAATGATATAATCTCTTTCGCACTAAAAGTTTTCAGTAAGTTGTATACTTTTAGTAAGGATATCTCTCATCTCTTTCGCACCAGGCGATGTATTATACTAGTATCTCTGTCGTCAGTGGTGGCTCTAGCAACATATATTATTTAGGTGATGCGAGACCTGTGTGGCACAATGGCACCCCTCAACCCCTTAAAATACATTTTTTTTTCGTTTAGTTTACAGCCGATAAATTATCTATTTAAACCTTTTTAAAATGTTGTTTATGGTATGAGTTGTGGCCGCAATCTAATCCGATGAAGTTAGTTTGCGGCCAGTGTGGACCAGTCTTGGTAGATTTTGGCGCCCCCCCCTATTTCGGCGCCCTCGGTATTTCGGCAGTCCCGGTATTTCGGCGCCCCCGGTATTTCGGCGCCCCCGGTATTTCGGCACCTGTAACTGCCCTAGGGCCGCCACTGTCTGTGCTGTATGAAAGAGATATTATCAACTATCATGTTGATGATAGTTGTTATAAAATTCGGTGAAACTCGGGTACTTAGTTCAGTGTTGCTGTGACTACCCCGATTGGCCATATTGTCGTCTCTTCTTCTATCGTGTGGATTGTGAGGTGGATTACCAACCCCATCAACCCTGGTGTCAGGGTTACTATTGTCGTGACCTTATGTTTTTCTTTTCGAATTCCTAGGTATTCAAATATATTTTGTTATAGTACTGTTTATGAGCCATAAATAGAATGCATTTTATTCTATGTGGTGCAGTGTTAAACATTTAACTATTGTAAACGTGAAGTTGTGATAACAGGTAACTGAAGGTTATGGGTTGAATCACACTACTAGCACATTACTTTGATAAGGAAATCGATTAAATATGGTTCCAGTTAAAACGTACATACATCATACATAAACTCACACCTATTTCTCAATGGGGTAAGCAGTGATTATGGAACTCCATTTGCGTCGATCCTGATACAGTATTTTGTCTTGTTTTAAATGAAGAATGTAGAACTTACAGCTATGCACATTATAACATTTAGTTAAGACATAATTAAACAAACTAATGTGTAAGCTAATTACAGGAATAATACAAGTTAAGTAAATCAAACATTTAAAATAAAAATATTTGCAAAACTAAAGGGCCATGAAATGTTATCTGTGACCTTGCTGGCTAGTTGTAAACTTTATAAATCATTCAGTGCATAATTTTCTTTGGCTATCATTTCATTTCTTGTTACCTGATCAATTAAAAAAATATATATTTAGTCACACAAAGAGAAGCACTACTTGTGACTTAGCCACCAATTTCTTCCAGGCAACTTCAGGAAACATATGTACCTACCAAATCGGTTTGAATTTAAAAAAGAACCAATAAAATCAAGTTAGTAACTTCAGATGTACAGGCTCCAATAGCTACTTTGGTGGCATCCCTAACAAAGCCAGGTTCATGTAGCAACTAAGGTGCAAGTCACACAGGTGGAGCGCGCGCGCATAGTGTGTGCGTCTAACTCTCACTCTCATATTCTTCATAATTGTTAAATATTATGTACAGTAGACATTATAAAAAAGGGCTTATCTCTCAGAGAGATCTCTTCAGCTAACTCTGAATGGCTGCATGGCTTCAGTATCTAGCGCCCAGCGATACGTTGGCGGCGCGACCATAGCGCGCACGTGGCGTGCCGACAAGCCTTATCAATGTATCTACTTGCATTCATAGAGAAGAATGAGATGCAAGACAGTTTAGAAATCCCTAAATATCTAGAATAGATGCGGTGCACCGACGACAACGGCGCGGGAACCGTGCCACCCGCGTGCTCTTTTTGTGTGCCTCGCGCCTAAGTTTTATCTCATTTGTCTACGTTTACAGCGAAATTACGTTACCATGACAATAAATCCTTACTCACCTGATATTTTGTCGTGCGATAACACCTCTTCAAGCACCGCTTTGCACTCATCAAGCCGTGAAAAATCACTCGAGTCGATAACAAATATTACCCCGTGTACCTCACTGTAGTATTGTGGCCAAATCTGACGGAACTCCGGCCCTCCTCCTAAATCGTATATCGTCACAGGGGTGTCCTTGTGCACCAGATTCACAGCCTTGAAACCAACTGTCGGTAAAACTTTGTCATCTCTTTCTCCAGCCAAATTGTTCACTGTCTTCGTTTTCCCCGCATTGTCCAAACCAATCAGTATCAAAACTATATGCCGACGCAAATTCCGTCGCCGGAACACACTCGCCCAACAATTACCCATAATTAGCACCGCTTATAACACTAAACAAATAATAAAAACACTTTTCACGAGAAATCACCACGAGCAACTTTGAATTTCTCGCCAGAGGCCATTTGTAAACAGTTTTTTTTTGTTGACATTTCGGTTACCAATGGCGATCGAGTGCATGTGGCCAGTGTTTTATTGGTCTGTTGTCGTTTACACATTTTTTGACATTTATTACCGGTTTTTTTTTATAAAACAAATATTTACATTCTATATCTATTTCTACCAAAATAATTTAAAAGATAATCCCGCCAAAAACTTTATAGCATAGTATTAACGATAGCGTTAATCGTAAGAATTATTAATAAATGAAGAAACAATGTTCCCTTCAAGGTCAAGCTACAGGTGTTTCTTTTCTTATGATAATCCAAAAGGTCACAGATGCCCCATAGTCGTAATAATTAAACAAACAATCAATGTTATTTTATACAACGTCATTTCACCTTGACTTGCAAATAAAATTCCTTCTATTGTATTTAGTAGCTACAGCTACAATCGATTCGAAGTTCAGATGGATATGATGAATTGTTACAGAGGCGAGTGAGATGATCAGGGAGGATAAAAAGGCCACAGTGCATTCATTTCTTTTAAAAAAGGTATATTGCTATTTTATTTTAAAATCTACATAGATATTGCGCAATCGGGTCAATTATACAGGAATTAAAAATCTTCCGCCTGAATGTTTTTTGGTATGACTGTGTGTTAAAAATATTAAAAGATAATTGATATTTACGTACATAAGAGTTTGTACTGAATGTTTTAGGAGCAAAATACTATTCGATCCTGACAAAAAATAAATTTGGTGAGGGCGACACATAAGAGCTTTAAATTGGCAACGACGACTTGATATTCGCCCCGATTCTTACGGACACTCTATATTTTAAGTTATACCTGCCATTTTATTACCCGCCGCAAAGGAAAGGGACGGATAATTGACAACTGTTACTTTTAAAATAAATGAATGAATAGTCCCGGCGAATAAAATAGGTATCTCGCTGACAAGCAACCCGTTTGACGTGAGCTGTCGGCTTAATTCTGTCGGGGTACTTGCCAATATACTTTTGGGAGAGGGCTTTTTAAATTTCTATTTAATACAATGCGTCGCAAGGGTAATTTGCAAGTTATATAATCAAATTAATTTATTGCATTTTATTATAAAAAAATAACCAAACCGGTAAAAATACATAATGGACATTTATTTCAGGAAAATAATATTCGCAATAAATACAGGTACAATTTCGACATAAAGTTATTTATATACAAAGCTCAATACTGTGACGTGACGTCTTCTAAATAAATAAAAAATGCCGCCAATAAAATATAGAGGTTTAAAAATAACCTCTAATATTTAGTATTAGGTTTCGGAAAGTACTATTTTCACAATGCATAGCCCCGTAGATATCTTTAGATATAAAAATTAGTTTAAATGGCATAACAGGGCTGATAATGTATATATTACAATTATCATCAAGACCAAATATAGCAGAGGAAGGCATAAGTTTTCATACATTTTTTATATAACATTTTTACAGACTTTGAACTATGTTTTTTTAGCATCTGTAGCATTAAATCATTTCGGAATTTGCATTAGAAAGTTCAATCCGTCCCATCGGTGTAATAATAATAAGTATATAATTATTAATTGCAATAAATAATTGATTATTAATTTGTCAAAAAGAAAAATCACTTTAAAAAATGATTTAAAATTACGTACTTTCCGAACGACCTTGGAGTTGCCAATTAATAAAATAATTATCTGAATTTTGCAACAATTACATCGTTATTTTTGACAGAGAAAAATGCCAAATCTTTCATGTTATTGTCTAGTATTATTTCAGCACCTTGCATTTGATCGTCGAGGAGATATAACGTTGGTGGTCCGTTGTACACGCCTTTTGAAAATAACCTTTGAGCCAGTGTGACCAGTTTTTGTACAGACATTGTGGATGGGAACTTTTTCTTGTATGATTTGCCGGTTTCGTCGCGCAGTGTTATTTCTAGCAGCTGGGATGTGAGGGTCATGGATTTCGGTCGTTTGACGAGGAGGCTGTCGTCGGGAATGCCATATCCTGCAAACAATAAAAAAATGAGTTACAATATTGACTTAAACGGCCTCTGTGGTCCAGTGATTGAGCGTTGGACTCACGGACCGGAGGCCCCGGGTTCCCGGTGGGGACACATCACAAAAATCACTTTGTGATCCCTAGTTTGGTTAGGACATTATAGGCTGATCACCTGATTGTCCGAAAGTAAGATGATCTGTGCTTCGGAAGGCACGTTAGCCGTTGGTCCCGGTTACTACTTACTGATGTAAGTTAGTAGTCGTTACATGAGCCATGTCAGGGGCCTTTGGCAGTTCAATAATTTAGTTGATGGGGGCTGGTATTCCACCTCACAACCCACACAATAAGAAGATCGTGAGGTTATGTTATGTTGGTACTTACTGAGAATGAGTTCATTGAACCGACAGTGTTCAACATGGAATGCCAGCCTGGCGGGCGGGTCGGCCTGCGCTAGCTTCCACTCGGCTCCGTACCGTTTCAAGTAGTCGTATTCTGCGCCGCGACGAAGTTCCCGGGTTATCGTTGAGCCGTTCAGTTCCTGGAAGTCATAAATTACACAACTTATTTAAGAATGTTGGCACCCTTGCTATACATATACGTTTCGGCTACAATAGATGGCGTAAGTGTAGATCTCTAGAACTTTTTGCCTCTACTTGAAGGTCTAGGGAATCTACAAACAATAAAAAATATTATAAACTCGTCATATTTTCTCCAGGTTTACTCTGGGTCTGAAGTTATTGACAACTTCCTATTTAAATGTTCTTTTCATAAATTATTATTAGAAATTACATATTATGTATAGCTGGGGAGAAGAAGCTGTAAGAAAAACCTCGGCACAGGGCCCTAGACATTCTTTTAAAAAAATAAACATAAAATATATACAATTGAGTCATTTAGCTGCCTAATATCAGTTCTCAGACAGTTAATCCCATCCCATATCTTCTAAATAATCACTAACTTTATAATAACCTTTTTTATAAAGTTTCTGTTTGTCAGAACGAAGGACAGATAGATTATTGTCGATATAAAAGAAGAACAACCCACTTACCATTAGCGTGCCAATCTTCGCGATAACAAGCTGTGACCCGGTGTCGTAATCCTCAGTGTTTTGTATCGGGTTCTTGAGGAAGTATAGCTTCTTGAGCCCGTTCAGTTTGTCCAGTTCGCTGAGAGATCGCCACTGAAATAAACAGGGATTCATTTTCAGGCTATGGTTTAACGGCTGTATGGATTATGTTCCCTTTGCCTGTTGGAAGAACATAATAACAAAAAAATATATTGTTATGTAATGTTATTGTTGTGTGTCGCTTCTCACGCGGACTTGAGCCAGCCCCAACAGTATCCTGAAGACGTTATGTGATAGGTGGGACTCCCCCCTTCTTAGGTGGGAGCATCCACCTATTGTTGACGACAGGTCGACATGGCAATCGGGCCATGAAGTGAGCCGCGGAGGCGGGGTCGCCCCGCACACCCGCACAGTCCCCGCGGCGTCTTAGTCTTAGTGTCGCACGAGTCCGTATCGACCGCGTTTATCGATTATAATCTCGCTCACATAATTTATTGAATTAGAAATTAACATTAACACAAAAGAAAAACAATGGATTTAAAAGAAATCTAATCTAAATATTTATGGTCAATCAAAATTATAAATATTAATAAGAAATTATTGAAAACTAAGAATAATATTTTAGAAATAAAATTAACGTTAGATGATTCAGATGAATAAATATTAACTTATATGAAAACGTGGTATTATTTTATTCACATTTTGTTACATACATAATAAAAATATATCGATATTGAAAACGTCACGTCACTAGAGAATTGCCATGTCGACCTGTCGTCTACTATACATAGGTGGATGGAGCTTCACACCCTATAAGTTTGTATTTATGAGCGCCCGAATAATGTCTTACTAACACTAGTTTATAAGTCGTTTGTATACTAACATTCTATGGTCTTTGTCCAAAATAAACGATTTTTTTTAAATAAACCACAACCTGTCTAATACAACTTCCTAAACTGAACAGCGCCATCTATGTGATTTTTATAGAACGTAAGCTGGAAAGTCCCTCATTAAAAAAAAAACATACTCACATCGTTAATCTTATTCCTGTTCAAAAACAAAACTTCCAAATTTTCAAAGACATCAACTTTTTCGTTTCCTTCATCGTTGAACCTTATTTTTTCAATCTGGCAATCATTTAGGCTTAGCACTTTTAAATTTTTCAGTCTTCCCAAGTTCAATATTTCGTACCACGACTCTATGGGGTTGCCAT
This sequence comes from Pectinophora gossypiella, assembly GCF_024362695.1. Classification (NCBI taxonomy): domain Eukaryota; kingdom Metazoa; phylum Arthropoda; class Insecta; order Lepidoptera; family Gelechiidae; genus Pectinophora; species Pectinophora gossypiella. The sequence goes on along the minus strand of NC_065428.1, from coordinate 8,523,793 downwards.
CTAATCTCAGTGTTGTCAGCGAACTTAATGTGTCATATGGCGGGGTTATAGTTTTAATTCGGTTGTAGGCGGCAATGACTTCGTTGACATTCGGCCAGAGGTGTGATAGCGCCAGAATGTCTGCCCATTCGTAGTCGCAGTGAGAAATGTTCAGTTTTTCAAGGTTCATGAAATTCTTGGAGAGCTGGATTAAGGTTTCCTCTGGTATATCGATCGCCATGCGGTTTTTGCTGTAAAAATAAAGAACATGTGTAAAAACGGAAAATAGTTACCTAACTACGGGCAGACAACCGTGCGTTTTTCTTCAAAGCTAATTTAATACTGCGAGCGAGTGATAGCTAAGCCAGTCTAAGACAATTCATTCTGATGAATTCAATCCCACTTTCCTTTTTGACTGATGTACGAATTTAAAAGTAAAAAAAAACAGCTAGTGTCTTTACTATCAGAAACATAAACAGCCTATATACATCTCACTGCTGGGCACAGCCCTCCCCTCAATCAACCAGAGGGGGTATGGAGCATATTCCACGACACTACTCTACTGAGGGTTGGTGGAGGTATTTTTCGGCTAATAGCCGGGACCAACGGCTTAACGAGCCCTCCGAAGCACGGAACCATCTTACTTTTTCGGACAATCAGGTGATTCAAGCCTGCAATGCCATTACCAAACAAAGGGCAGTCTCACAAACTGATTTGGACAACATCCCCATCGGGAATCTTACTAGTAAAGAGTTTTTAAAACAAGAACATTTCCACTTTGAGAACAGCACAACGCTGCCCACAATAGTACCTGACGTCAAGCTCCCGGAGGTCAGGCAGCTGTGCGGACAACTGGATGATTTCCCGCCAGTTGGAGAACAGGTTCAGCGAGACATCCAGGCTGCGTACGTGGGGGCACAGCGCTGACACGTCGCCGGCCTTCGCCACGTTCTGGTCGTGCACGCAAACCTCCAGAAGACGGTCGAATTTTCTAGTACATTTGGATTTTTATTAACGCCTTCTTCTAACATCCATATATAAATGGTAAAGCATGTAATAAACACAAAATCTTCATTTGATGATGCCTTTTATTGCATGATTTTAAAATTTAAATGCACAGTCATTATTCTTTGTAAGAAATTTTACCTTTTTTTTATCTTAAATTATTCGGTAAAATAAAAGTTAGAAGAAAAGACAGAGTGAGACTGACCGATATAAGGAAAAAGACGAAGGTCAAAGACATAACAGAACACATAAGAAAAATCAAATGGCGTTGGACTGGACATATGATGCGAGAAAAAATTGAGAAATGGACGAAAGACGTAACCGAATGGTACCCCAGATACGGAACAAGAAAGGGAGGAAGACCAATTAAGAGATGGGAAGAAGAGATAAAAAATACAGCAGGAAATATGTGGAGAAGTCTGGCGAGAGACAGGGATAAGTGGAAAGAGCTGGAGGAGGCCTTTGTCAAAAGACAAATGGACGAAGAGCATAATTAAACACATCTTTTTTTCTTTTTAATATTATGAATAAGCTAAAAAAAAAAAAAAAATTGTTACAATAAGTCCATAATAAAGGCTATATCTATCTATCTATCTATCTATCTAAATTATTCGGTATAAATTGTTACACAACTTGTTATTGTAATTAAAATGTTATAGCTTATATACACATTTACTAAAGACGAATGTTTCTACATAAAAAATGATATTAATATCAGACATTATGTTATATGAAAATTGTAGACACACAATTGCATACATAACTCACACCCATAACTGGATTGTGTACTACGTTCAAGACAGATTATGAAATTCTGATTACTATTTAGTAATTTTCTATTTCTATTTACAATTTAGTAATCAGAATTTGAATTTGTATTTAAAGACAGATCTAAAACTAACAGAAACATTATCTTTTTTCTATTTAACTTATTTGTGAATTTTAATCAAGAAAACCATAATAATATATCAGACATTTTATAATTTTTTCTATGACGCCATAGTGTGCTTTTTCATACAAATTCCATAGTAATTTTGTGTTTTGATGTTTAGTAAAAAGTAACTGATTTGACTAGTTGGAAACTAGCCTATTGCTGGGGTGGGCAGAGTCACAAGTTATGACAACTTGCAGCGACTGTTGACATGAAGTCTTAAGATGGATATCACGAATGTGATGTTTTTAAAAAACTTACTGTTTCTGATGTATCTTCTCAAAGCCCACCATCTCGATGAAGGGGGCTCCCATCTCACGCTTCCACTCGTTGATCACCGTCCTGCGGTGAGCGGCTACTGTCTCATCCTGAAATAAGTTAATATATTATTATATTTTTATCTTATTATCAAATTGAAAATAAAATTATCTTATGATAATTACAAGAATAATTTGGGCTGGTTATTCCTTCGTGGTTCAGAAGGTCAGAGGCAGTCTCTTTTGTAAAAAACCAGTCCTGACAAATCTTCAGGTTAGGTAAGCGGATCCTGTGAAAACGGGATAATGACAAGAATGATGATGATGACAAGAATAATTTAAAAAAGATGACAAAATGATTTATCGGAAATCGTTTTTAATGTATAATCATGGACCAAGGAAAACACATTGAAAAACTAGGTTTTGTTAGTTATACTCTGTTAGATAAACTTATAAGTTTATCAAATATATAAATATATTTTTTCTGTCCCTTATACAAGTACCTATCCATAAACAGCTTAAATAAACAGTGGAAGCCTATACCCAGTAAAAATCCCAGGACTGGGTACAGGCTTCCTTTCAATAAACTAGAGGGGGACAATAGACTTATAAATAAATAAATAATTTTGATAAATACAATGAGAGCATCTATATTACTTATTATTATTATCTTATTATTATCACAAATACCAAAGAGCAGATGATAAGTAGAATAACACATAAAAAGAAACAAATCTAAAAGCGACAACATGACTACCACCCACATAAACACAAACCACCTTGAAAGCCTCAATTAGTGTGGGAGTGTATATGACCTAATTAAATAAACTTTAGGTTCTTTTTAAAGGCACAGGTCGCCTTTTAAAATGGTCTAAAATATTTAAAAAGCATAAAATTACCTCTCGGTCTCCGTAATAGCGTCGAATAGCATCAGCACAAGTCTTGAAAGGACCAATCTTGTTTGGTCGAATAAATGACCCTGCGCCTGGTTTAGAGGTCTTGAAGTATTGTACATCGTCCACAGATCCATCGTGCTTCCCTCTCGTCGGATTGTCCCATTCCACCCCGTACCAAACACCTTTATATCCCTGAACTTCCCCTATATACTTCACGGTACCAAAATCATCACCACACTTGATGCGACTTCCGATATGGACCTGGAACTCGCTATCCTCCGTACCATTATGACTTTCCATGGTACCGTTGCAAAATTTTGGTATTAAATTTACAGGCATAGCGCCCACCATCCTTTTTGGTGTTTCGAAAAAGGAATTGTTTATGAAAAGAAAAACAGGCTGATTTTTGTCAAAGAAAGCTGTAGAACTGTCAAATGTCAAGATTTTTATAAAAATAATGAAGATGTTGCCATTTTTCGAAAGGCTATCGAAAAGTTTTAAAATATTTTCTGCAAGAATAACTTATTATAAACGTTAAAAGCAGTATCACATTATTCTAAAGATTTTTAAATTATCACTGAAATTATAGAAAAAAATTAGGAACGTTTTATATTGTGAATAATTAAATATGACCTTTTCATTGTTACCATAATAAAATTGTACTGAGTCATTTTATTAGTCATCGAATGATAAAGATACTGCTATTGCACGAGAGATGGCGCAAACATTTTGTTTTTTTTTTTTTGGTGATATAGTTACAGCTATTCGCCGCTAGATGACTAGAGGTGTTTCATTTTTCAAAAGGACGACAAACTTCCTGTTAGGTGATTGGTCGCTGACAGGGAGTGTGTATTACTCGACCAAATATAGGAGTGGCGCTAAATAAGGGCGAAAATGCTTAAGGTTGTTCCGATTCACGGGAGGTATGCTGACGCAAGTGCGTTGTCCGCTGAACATTGCTTCAAAACTATTTTGCAAAAAGCGTAGAAGTGAGCGTACAAATTCTATTCGGACCGACGGGAAGTTATGATCGCCGGTTCAATGATCCATTTATTTTAATTCGTCCGTCGTATCCGCACGGTGCTAGCGTTCTCTCGCTCACCGCTTTCCGAAATCGGGAAACGGGAGGTGAAAAAGTGTTTTTTGACAAAAATGGCTACCCGAAAAGCGCCAGACGTGAACGCCAGTCGATAATACGGAAATGTTAACTTGTGTCTGTGACATAATGCTGTTTATAAGTGAACAATTGTTTAGTTATGTGCAATAGTGCATACGGATTGATCTCGACAAAGGATTCAGCATCAAAATGAGGTATGTATAACGCAAAGTTCATCGCACTATCGAGCTTTAGTTAGCAAAACAAATAAATAATTACTTCGATCATTTTAAGAGAGGAGTTATTTATAAAACGGGAATATTTACTGTGTTTATAAAGCCGAAATTTTGTGTTAGGGCGCTGTTTTTTCATGAAATAGCGTTTGAACGTAAACACTACACAACTGTCATGTTGTTCATCGATTAGTTTATTAGGATGTTAATTATACATTTTTATGAATGAGACTGTGTTTCTAGTCATTAAAAACGTACAACTACCAGATTTTACTACTTAAAATAAGCCGGAATAAAAACAACACGCCTTTGCAATATTGATTTTTTACGAGAACATTTGGCCCCACACGGTGGGGATTTTGTGTTATTTTCGGCACAAACCCCACCGTAACACCCTAAAAATGCCCATTAGATGTGACCTTGGTCGCTGTGGCGTCTAAATTTGTATTGCAAACCATTAATTTGGGGGTAAATATCGTCGGACAGTTCCGCATTTATTACATATCTTTGAAATGGGGTGAAGGGGCGAACCCTTATAGGAGTAAGTTTAATATCATTAGTGCATATGACTAATAAACGCCGCCCCTACTCGTTATTCCAATTTTCAGTATTAAATTTCACAAATATTCGAGAAATTCGAACGAATTTGTCGCGATTATTCATAGATTAAATTTATCAGTGTTGAGTAATTAGTATTTTGTATAAGGTAGTAGGTATATGATAATATTATATGATGTTGACATTGTGATGAGCTCACTATTGCTGTGAGGTTTCACATAACATTTCTGTGCTATTTCTAAATACCTACCTACCTACTTAACATATTGAAATTGAACTCACTCTACGCATACCTAAGTATCTCTTGCTGAAATTCTATGATTACCTATGTACCTACCTACTATAAATTATAGACTACAGTGGGTAGTTACATTACCATTTAAAAAAAGGATGTTTATTTTTATATATCCTGTCTTAAACAATCAATTGATTAAATTTTATGTATCAGTTCAGTTCATCATTATTATTATAATGTTTCTGATTCTCTGTCTCTCACCACTTACATAGGTATATATTATTCATTGCAGTGAAATATCAACTTTTATCTTTTTTTAGGATTCCAAACCTTAAAAGGAAAATTTTTGATAGAGCACTCCATTTAAAAAAAGAATAGGGTGCTCAAATCTTTATCATATGTTGTAGAAATAAGTAAAAATGCACCTTAAAAAAAATACTGTAGCCTTTTTCTCTATAGTAACCCCGACACCAGGGTTGCTAAGGTTGGTCATCTACTTTGCAGCGGTCACAACCTCATTCAGCATAGTTTAACAGTAAAAATGACAAGTCAAGGACTATTAACTTAGTGCATAAAATAATAGCTAAACAGAATTCTTATTACCTATCTGTGGTATAAAATAACTAGCTTAAACAAACAACTAGCTTTTTCCCGTGGCTTCACTAGCATTAAATTCGAGGTAAGTCGGTTCCCCTTGCCATAGGTATGTTCCTACCAATTTTTTAGCTTTCTACCTTGAAAATTGGGGAATAATCCATACAAACTTTGATCGCCCATTTTAGGGAAGTGAGGGTTAGAAAGAGGTAAAAAGTAGCCTATGTCACGCATCATCCCTTCACTTAAAACATCACGTCAAATTGTCGCTCCGTTTTGCCGTGAAAGGCGGACAGACAAACAGATACACAAATACAAGACAGACACAGAAGTATGGATTATCATAAATTGCATAACCTCATAAGGCTCTGATGTCCAGAAACAATAGTTAAACAATGGGATTTGGATTATAAAAGGCATCTGGGCCTTACAGCCATAATATGCTTGTGTAGAGTGAATGAATTTGAATTATCATTCATAATTATGCATTTATTCAAAACCAAAGGAGGCTAAGATGATTCTGTACTGCAATGGTCTATTGTGGACCGTATTAGTTTAATTTATTCATTGTTAATGTGATAATAAATAAAGAAAAAAAATAATATAATGCAGTAGGCCACCCTTTATTCAAAAAAAGAATTGTATTTTTTTTTAATACCCACTCAATAATGTGCATTGAAAACAACCTTAACTCATCCACACCTGGCCTATACAACAGGTTTTCTTCCATTAATTATTGGCACAGGAAATTTTTTATACAGCCTCACATCTGTCTTTTTAACTTTAAGGCTTCTGTGTGTAAATATATTTCATGGGTTGCGCTGTGCGAAATGTTAAACAGTTTACATTATAGTCCACATGTGGTAAATTTTACGTGTTTATGGTACGAAATTTCGTGTAAACATTATGGAGAATATGAATTCATTTAGTAATCGCGGATATACTGGGTAACCTTGGAAGCCAACTGATGGAGCGTATTAAAATGCGTCTATTGGAAACCTAGCATCGGGACAAACTCCGCCCCGCACCAATTCGTATTGAACGTCTACCCTCCCTTACTTTAACACGTTCACTGTGTATGAACCACATTCGTTTTTCACAGGGTCCCCTTACCTAACCTGAAGATATGACAGGTCCGATTTTGTACATACGCGACTGCCTGTCTGACCCTCCAACCCGCGATAGCAAAACCAGCCCAATACAGGTTAGGTCACATACCTCCGAAAATGCATTTCTCGGGAATGTGGGTTTCCTCACGATGTGTTCCTTCACCACGCACGTGATAATCATTTATGATCCAAACATGAATTCGAAAACAAATTCGACAATCATTGGTTTAGGCCTGTGCTGGATTCGAACCTGCGACCTCAAAGTGAGAGACAAGCGTTTTACCAACTGGGCTACCATGGCTTAATATGTGTATGAACCACGTATGAGGCAATGCAGCTAATACGTGCAATGTGCATGTCCCATATGTGGGGCACATATTTTCTTGTCATGTGTGTCTATCTATGTCCGTTAATTCCAATGTGTTTATCGAAAAATAACATTGAACGTGAGGGGTTGGTATCTAAGGGTGGTATTAATAAACTAATCTAAGCTGAGACTGCCCTCAAGATTCTCTTTTATTTGTTTCATCAAATGTTCTCCTAGGTCTACCCTATCCTCTCTAAAAGACTAAAAACACAATTTATGTATCACACAATTTTGTTGCATTTCCCAGTTAAACACAAAATTGAGCTAGTGAATATGTAAATTGTTAATTGTCACTAATTGTCATATGTCTGTATGTAAATTCGTTAGAAGGGGAAGTGTAATGTAAATACCACACCACAGTGCATTTGAGGTCGGAGTAATTATAGTTTAATTTGAACTTGACATATGATGGACAGTACAACTGGGTGGGTGAATGTGCTCAATTCACTTTCTAGAGGTCGCGAGATATGTCTCTGGTTATACAAATGGCTAGGCCGTGTCGCCATTTACCTAACACCAGGTTCGGTTGCAGTCAAAAGAATCCCAACAAAAACATTTTCATGTAAAAATGTTCCCAAGACGAGATCATATCGATCACCATCATCATCATCAGCCCATTAACGTCCCCACTGCTGGGGCACGGGCCTTCCCTATGAATGGATAGGGAGATCGGGCCTTAAACCACCACGCGGGCCCAGTGCGGATTGATGGTTATTAACGACTGCTAATGCCACCGGGACCAACGGCTTAACGTGCCTTCCGAAGCACGAAGGAGCTCGAGATGAAAACTTTTTTTTTGTGGTTACCCATCCTATGACCGGCCTTTGCGAAAGTTGCTTAACTTCAACAATCGCAGACCGAGCGCGTTTACCGCTGCGCCACTGAGCTCCTCTATCGCTCACAATGTCAAAAAGTCATCAGATCTTATGTAGCGCTAAGTTTCTAACTCTACACGTCCTAATTATACAAACTATAAGTTCACAAACTCTACACGTTAAGCAAAATATGGGGCTTGGACGTTTCGCTACCATCACATGAACTTTAGGTGAAAAAATTATTTCGCTATCGCCACCATAGGTAACAATTTATAAGGTACTTAAGGTACGGTGTGGTGGTGTGGTGTGTGGTAGCAGTGGTAACAGATGTATATAAGTTGTTTATGTTATGTAAATGTGGGTAAGTGGCTGTGTGTGAGGTCAGACAGGCAGTCGCTTCTGTAAAAAACCGGACCTGTCAAATCTTCAGGTTAGGTAAGCGGACCCTGTGAGAAACGGGATAATGCTAGGGGGATGATGATGTACATTTTTGTATTTAGTGGTCTATTTCGGTAAATAGGTGTCGTTAGCTGTGGATACTTGGTCAGGACCCCATACCGTCCCCGCCGGCGTGGTCGACGACTTCCCTCAATCAGCGCTTATCGCTATCGACTCACTAGGGTCGATTAATTCTTTCAAATATTTTTTCCTCTCAGACGTCGCCCTGAGCCGAGGTTCGCGCCCAACTGGACACCATCAGGCCTGTTGTCTTAAACGTTGTACCGGGAGAGCCATAAGTCACGTCAAAAAAAAAGGTGGATATTTGGGCCAAATTGCATACAAGTTTGATCGATCTCCTTTATTATATTCTTACGCTTTTAATTCTACTAAAGCCTTGACACAGTTGAGTAACAGTTAATGAATGTAACTGATATACGTACTGTACCTTCTATTACAAGTAGTTGCTACTAAATGTTACGTGGGTTTCGTCAGAGTTGTTAAACATGGTTAGAGAGCAATACAGTTAGTAGGTACAGTCATGAGCAATATAATGTACCCTCTTTAGGACTCTGTCGAACTAACATATTTGACATTTAGTGAGACTTGTAGTTCAACTTGTCAAAAAAGTTAATGTGACATGGTACCAAAGTGTATACATATTAATGCTCGTGACCGTACCTAATGATAATCAAGAGTGCAACTTACTTCAATAATTACTTTCCTAAATAATGGAGCTGTTTTGAGCAGACACCTCCTAATTTTTATTTTACTTCACTTTGAGGTTGCAGGTTCGAATCCAGCATGTTTCGAATCCAAATTGTCGAATTTGTTTTCGAATTCATGTTTGGAACATAAATGATTATCACGTGCTCAGCGGTGAAGGAAAACATCGTGATGAAAACCACATTTCCGAGAAATGCATTTTCGGAGGTATGTTACATAACCTGTATTGGGCTAGTTTTCCCTTCGCAGGTTGGAAGGTCAGACAGGCAGTCGCTTCTGTAAAAAACCGGACCAGTTAAATCTTCAGGTTAGGTAAGCGGACCCTGTGAAAATTGTGATAATACAATTAATATTACATTTTATGTTACAAAACATAAACATACCATCACGCCTGTACCCCCAATGGGGTTGGGTGAGGTCTTTAGCATACAATGAAAGGCCAAATCAAATCAAATTCACCTAAGAAAGCAATATTGCTATTTGACATTTATTTATGACAATATTGCTTTTTCGATGTGGCATTTTTAACCCCCCTGTATGTATAAATGAAAAAAAAACAAGAGTACCATCATTACGCAATCTACCATCAGGGATCCCACGGGAGCCTCCATATTACCAACGTGATGGTGTGAATGTGGTCGCCACCAGATAACTTTGAGATAACCGACTGCCGCGAATTACGTGGACAGGCAATTTTAAAACTATTACCCGTGATGGGTTGGGTGCGCGGAATAGAAGAAAGAAGTTGGAAACGCCCTAACGCGTATTTTGTATGAGTTCCTCTGTCGCCGGTTCTACCCCACTCTCTTTTACTACTACTCCTGCAAACAGATAACTACGATAGCTCGCTACAATTGTATCGTTACTGTTAAATTAATTAACATCAAATATATAATAAATAATGTATATAATTCATTTTATAAATAATAATATTTAAATTAATTCATTTCATATAATCTGCATAATTATAAGTAAAAAAATATCAAAACGTTTTTATGTTAATGGTAACACTATAAAATAAGTTTTTGGATGTTGCCTGTATTTTTTTTCTTCTTCTCAACTTACTGCATAATGGCTGTAATTTGTTAAACTTAATTTTAAAATACAGTCCATTTATAATTTACACCAGCTTTTTATTTCTACAGTTACTTTTCATAAGGTACTGCAAACAAAAGTTTTTTTTGTTTTTGATAAATAGTTGATTACTCTCTTATTACTCCTGTAAACAGATAACTATGATAGCTCTCCTGCTTCTCAAATTCCATAGCCACTTTACCAGCAATGTATATTTTATATGATAGGTTGCATTTATATTTTTTTACGATCTACTCTGAACCGGCGTGCGTGTATGAAACGATTGATGAATGAGGAGGAAGCAAGAGAAGTGTGTCAGGATCGAAGCAAATGGAATTCTGTAGTCTCTGCTTACACCGGTGGGAAATAGGCGTGAGTTTATGTATGTATGTATGTAATTTTATCGTTACTTATCGTAACTGCATACAAAAGTATTTTTTGATAGCCGATCGATACTAAGGTTTTTAGCTTTCGTGTAATAAGGAGGGGTCTCCTTGCATGATAGTCGATATTTGCTTTTTTTTTGTTTAATATCATATAATATCGTGGAGTTGCGTGCGCCGTAAAGTTTGCGGACGAGTGGAGTGCAAAGTTGAAGTATGAACTATTTGATCATACTTGTATGGCGCGCGTTTCGCGCTCACTTGGTCGTTGCAACTTCTTTCTGCTATTCCGTGGTTGGGTGAAATGAGAGTCATTTACTCAACGTAATTATCATGGATAAACTTGTTGAAGGTCAATGTAACATTTTTGAATTTACGTCATTTCGCAAGGTGTTATGGCTGAGGCGAAGAAATGACATGAAACTGTAACAGCGTCACATCTTTTAAATCAATGAGGGTATACTTTACAAGTTATTTAATAACTAGAGGAACACATTCAATACTAGACATTTTTATCATTTAGGTAGTCATTAATCTTATAATACACGAAGTAAGCATCGTCTTTTACATAAAGTAAGCTTCACATGGGCTTTAAATTTATTTTCTGACAAATTAAAAATATTATCTGGTACTGATGTCTAACACAGTTGGCTCGACCACTATAGACGGCGATACGGCTCACTATCTATCACGTTGGTCTAACAGAAAGCTCGGTGAGGTGTGAGTACTTAGGTCATCTTGCGATGTTTGTACCTGTACGGTGCGGTATCGGGATTCGAAACGGCGCTCCCCGTTTGAGAAGCAAGCCGTTGGCCCACAGGACCTTAGTGGCTATTTTATTTATTTATTAAATCTTAATACTAATAAATGAACAGCCATGGTGTAGTGATTAGAGCGCTAGGCTCACGATCTGGAGGTCCGGGTTCGATTCCCGATGGAGACATGGTCGAAATCACTTTTTGAGACTGTCCTTTGTTTAGTAAGGACTTTTCAGGCTTGAATCACCTGATTGTCTGATAAAGTAAGATGATTCTGTGCTTCGTAGGGCACGTTAAGCTGTTGGTCCCGGCTATTAGCCGTAAAAACACCTTCACCAACCCGCAGTGGAGCAGCGTGGTGGAGTATGCTCCATATCCCCTCCGGTTGATTGAGGGGAGGCCTGTGCCCAGCAGTGGGACGTATATAGGCTGTTTATGACTAAAAATACAACTTCTCAATGCCCTGCAAAACTGTTCTTAAATAGTTTGTCTGCAGGAAAGAGTCTCTACTAATAATATGAACTTTATCTAATAGTAATTTGTAAGTAGGAGCACAGTGAATGTATCACATTATTTAAAAATAATAATTAAACAATTAATAACATAAATCAGCTAGGAGGAAAAAGGTTTTGTTTAAGTACATACAACATACATAAACAGCCTAAATACGTCCCACTGCAGGGGCAGGCGTTTGTTTAAGTATTTTTTTATATTTACTATTATTTGGTTCTATTATTATTATTTTTATTAGCCTATATGATCCCACTGCTGAGCAAAGGCCTCCCCCATATAGACGGATGTAAATCGACCTAACTAGGTGTTAGATTAACATCTTAACAGGACGCTCCAGTTAGTACTGCATAACTGATGCATGACTGCATCTAGTGGAATGCACCTGCTAACTGACTGTGTACCTACCAATGACATATCATAACATAAGCACGATGATATCCCAGTTTATAAGTTTGAATTAATGTTTAGAATTGATATGATGTTTAACGTATTAACGTAAAATGTTTAAAAGGTTTTTTTTCCAGGATTTTGCCCGGTTAATGGCAATAGGTTCGCCCCCTATTAGACATAGCTGGTGAAGAGTAGGTGTGTATACTATTATATACACCTCTGTCTACCCCTTCGGGGATACAGGCGTGATGCTATGTTGTTGTTGTTGCTATATATCCCAGCTGGGGACCTTTTGACGTGACTTGCAATACAATACACACAAATATACTTTATTGCACCAAAATAAAAATAAATAATTACAAAAGACCCTTAACTAGGTAGACTAGGTACATGGCAAGTGACGGCCTTATCGCTCAAATTGATTTCTTCCAGACAACCATAAGGCGAAAGATTGCACACTTATTGTGACTTAGTGTAGATTTGACGCAAATGACATACATGTAACTGCTTGGCCGAAAAAAATTGCCAATGACAATAACATAATTAAGCTACTCAGAACCTTAGAGTGAAAGGACTTGCTAAAAAGTTTAATGTTACGAAAAAAATATAGTACGATCTACTCTGAACCGGTGTGCGTGTATGAAACGATTGATGAATGTGGATGGAAGCAAGAGAAGTGCGCACCGCGTTAGTTTTGACACGGTCATTTTATCGATTCTAACGATATAATTATGTTGTTTTGTCGATTTGTGCTAATATGTGAAAGCAAATAAGTCATGTCGTTTTGTTAGAATACGAACAAAATCACATAGCACGCTTGTTAGGGAAAAACAAACTTATCGATTTCGACAAAATGTATTGAATCGATCGATAATTTTATCACATTGTGCATGTTAGCCCTGGTGTTACCACCTTAATAATAATTATTTATAAAATATAACTTTAGTTGGTGTTGCCAACATCTATAATAGACTTAAAAAGAACATACATAGATAAACTCACGCATATTTTCCATGTATTGAATCAAAATGTATTGAATCGATCGATAATTTTATCACATTGTGCATGTTAGCCCTAAAGGACCTGTTCAATAGCATCAAAGTTCCTGTCTAGAACTAGACCATAGTACAATGAACTGACTAATCAATGACTGCGGATATGTCACACCCATTCAAATTCACGATCGGATATCAGCCAAAATATGACTGTGGTGATTGTTTAGTTTTATATGGCGGAACCTTAGGTAGGAGACCTAATGCTAAGTTTGAATGACGTTCCATTCTTTAGGTTTAAATGATTTAATTCCGGTTGTTTCAAATTACTGAAATTCATCATTAATTTCCCCAGCATTATCCTGTTTTGCACAGGGTCCGCTTACCTAACCTGAAGATTTGACAGGTCCGGTTTTTTTCCAGTAGCGACTGCCAGTCTGACCTCCAAACCCGCGCAAGGAAAACCAATCCAATACAGTTTAGGTCACATACCTCCGAAAATGCATTTCTCGGGAATGTGGGTTTCCTCACGATGTTTTCTTTCACCGCTAAGCATGTGATAATCATTTATGATCCAAACATGAATTCAAAACAAATTCGACAATCATTGGTTTAGGCCTGTGCTGGCTTCGAACCTGCGACCTCAAAGTGAGAGGCAAGCGTTCTACCAACTACGCTACCACGGCTCAAATTACTGAAATTATTGTAAGCAAATAAAATGATCATATACGGGTTCCGTTTTTCTTTTTTTATCTAGGGAAATCTTTGATCTTTGGCTTAGCCTATAGAGCCCCACTGCTGAGCAAAGATCTCCCCTTTCCCCTGGAATTTGTATCAAGAAGCACACTGTGACGTCATAGAAAACCGTGACAAAATATCGGACTTATTATTATTAAGAAAATGTTTTTCGTTAGTTGTAGATCTGTCTTTATTTAGTAATCAGAATTTCATAATTTATCGTGCACCAGCCAGGATGATGTGCCTCAAATAGTTCACAACATCACAGTACTACCATCTATAGACCCTCTTTGAGGTCAAACGGAAGATCGTATCGCAAAAGAAAGCTGTTTAACCGACCACTATCACAAAAGGTAAAAAAACCAGTCACGAACGCATTGTCTGATGAGTAAAGATGCAGTTATTATGAAGCCAACTCCAAACTCCAAGAGGCAAAAATGCCTTGGAGTTTGGAGTTTTGAACCCGCAGTGGAGCAGCGTGGTGGCCTATGCTCTAGTTGCTCCGGTTGATTGAGGGGAGACCCAGCAGTGGGACATAATATAGGCTGTTTATGTTATGTACTCTTTTGGCTTACATAACACATAATTACAGGGTGTTAGTGATAGTAAATGATACTGAGACTGTACTGAGACATGGTACAGACGGCAGCGTAACTTGTTAAACTTTACCGCCATTTTGGTAAGGGGCCGTCCATTAATCATGTGATGTTTTTTTTTGGCATTTTTTTAACCCCCCCCCCCCCCTTGGTGATACATGGCGAGGTTCAAGACTACCCCCCCCCCCTATCCTATATCACGTGTATTTTTAGTACCTACCAAATTAATTGCACGAAACGCCGCTTTTCGGTTCAGTATCGCGCGTTTGCCGAAAAAATAAATACTCGTGATATATTACTACACCCCCCTCCCCCCTTATGATATTTCGTGATTTTTTCATGGACCCCTCCCCCCCTCTCGAGCCTCGCATGATTAATGGGCGGCCCCTAAAGTTAACAAGAAGCTTGTTGTTGACTGTACCCACAAAAGTTACATTAGCGGGACGTTTAGCACCAATGGTAATTCTTTTCGCCACCGTTCAATGCTTGCAATTAAGCTTGGTTTAAGTTATAAGTGAAAGCTGATAGAGTTAAAAGTCATCAACAAAAATGTCGCGGCAACATTTGGTAAACAAAATAAACACCATTAACATAACATAAACAGCCTATATACGTCCCACTGCTGGGCACAGGCCTCCTCTCAATCAACCGGAGAGGGTATGGAGAATACTCCACCACGCTGCTCCACTGCGGGTGTTTTTACGGCTAACAGCCGGGACCAACTGCTTAACACGCCCTCCGAACCACGGAATAATTTTACTTTTTCGAACAATCAGTCGATTCAAGCACTTGTCCTTACCAAACAAAGGATAGTCTCAGAAAGCAGCCTCCGTGGTCTAGTGGTTATAGCGTTAGGCTTACGATCTGAAGGTCCGGGTTCGTTTCCCGATTGGGACATTGTCGAAATCACTATGTGAGTCAAAAGTGTAATAAATAATTCTTTCGCTAGCTCTCATGCGCTACACCACTCATTTACAGTTAGGAGCCCTGACCACTATATGATTTAATAGTTTAATACAGCCATCCGCTTGACAATATGTGCCATCATTTACTCATATTACGCGACCAAATGAGATGTACTCGACTGTGGTTTTTATGCTAACGTTTGGAAGCCTTTTTCAACTGGTTGGATAATGATGATTTGACGTTTTTGATTATGCGGTTGGTGCAATGAGGTGTAATTCGGAATAGTAAGTAGTAGTAGTGAGGTGTAAATCATAGAATAAGGAATCTCTCTCTTCTTCTATCGTGTGGATTGTGAGGTGAATTATCAACCCCATCAACCCTGGTGTCAGGATTATTACTGAGCCGCCATAGGCCCACTACTTAGTTAAGAGTCTTTTTTTTTTGTAATTATTTTGGTGCAATAAAGTGTATTGTATTGTAGGCTCCTGACATGACTCATGTAACGACTACGTACTTACATCAGTAAGTAATAACCGGGACCAACGGCTTAACGTGCCTTCCGAAGCACGGATCTTTTTACTTTTTGGACAATCAGGTGATCAGCCTGTAATGTCCTAACCAAACTAGGGATCACAAAGTGATTTTTGTGATTTGTCCCCACCGGGATTCGAACCCGGGACCTGCGGATCGTGAGCACTACGCTCAACCACTGGACCACGGCGGCTGTTAGAATAAGGAATAATACTAATTACTACGTATACAACGGCAACTCTCCGCTCCCCACCAGCGGCTGAGGTAGGTTTACCTCTCCCCCCTCGGTCTTACTTTAGTCTTCAATCGCATGCGCGTCGTCACACACACAGATGCGCGTGTTACTGCACTTCCAACTGCACAACTAGTTTATCTTATAACCGTAGACAGTAATCATCGTTATCTGTTTTCATACATACATACATACATAAACTCACGCCTATTTCCCACCGGGGTAAGCAGAGACTATAGAATTCCATTTGCTTCGATCCTGACACACTTCTCTCACATCTGTTTTCATAATTTAATTAAAAACGATACGCTTCCATAAGTTCGTGTTTCTTCGACCAAGCGTGTCTGGCTCCCGCTGTATGAGTTATTCTATCGCGCGCGACTCGATTAGATGTATGATTCTGACACCCGCGAGAGCAACCGCCAGCAACTGCTGGCAACAGCCGCGAGTGACCGTGTCGGCCGTCCGACCTCAACCACAAATAAAAAAAAAACAAATTAAATATTTTTTATTCGCATAAATATGGTACAATCTTAGTAATCAGAAGTCAAATGTCATTTGTCGCACCGAATGCGTATGTTTTTTATTTATATCTAAAAGCTCCCATATTTGTCGCGCGACTAGCATCGTTTGGTCACGGTTTTGAATCCAGGTTACAGCTCTTAACAACTGAATTCGACTTTATGAGTTTGAATCTTAAATAATTGATACCACGGTGGTTTCCAGGATTCGTGCCCGGTTTATGGCAATAGGGTCGCCCCCTATTGCATGGGGGTTAAACATAGCTGGTGAGGAGTGGGTGTGTTTTTTTTTTACCTTTGATGGGTTTGCTCTTGGCCCCAGACTTGCTCGAAGGCATTAACGAGGCCTAAGATAGAGTTCGCCCAGAAGGTGCCTGTTCACTCGGGTTATATGTGTATAATTTATACCTCTGCCTACATGGTACACGGAACGGTCACGAGTACTAATATGTATACACTTTGAAACCATGTCACATTAACATTTTTGACAAATTAAACCGTAAGTCTTATTAAATGTCAAATATGATAGTGCGACAGGGTTCTTAAGTGGGTACATGATATTGCTCATAACTGTACAGGTGTGGTGCTATGTTATGTTATCTGCCGCGTCGCGATGCATATCCCATGCTACAAGGGCTTGTGTGATGAATCAGTGAGTTAATAAGAGCGTGCTTTTTATGTTTTAACCGCATATTATGAGTCACTGGCATTTAAATAATGGAAATTCTTATGAACTCTTAAATATAATAATAATATTAGTATGTAAAGTTCCTTTCATTATATTTACGTAAATAATTTAGTAGTATATTGTATTTTGAAAATATACAGAAGTGGGATGTTTAGGCATAGAATTAGGAATAATACTACGTATAGAACGGCAACTCTACTTTAGTCTTCAACCGTATGGTGTCAGACGTCACACACACAGATGCTGGTACGTTAACGTCAATGTGTAGTGTCTGTGTAAACCGAGTTGTTTTGTATGAACTAGGCAAGAGAAGTGTGTCAGGATCGAAGCAAATGGAAAATTCTTATTGAGTTTATGTAACATGTACTTATGTAAATATTAAAAGAAGTATTCATAGTCTCCCCCTTCCCCCCCTCCCCTCCCCTTCCCCCTCCGGTTGATTGAGGGAAGGCCTGTGCCCAGCAGTGGGACGTATATAGGCAGTTGTTCATAGTCGATGTTGTATTTGTGGGAGACACGTTTTCCGTGCCTCACTTAGCAGGGTCCACAGAATACCAGCGTCATGCCGCGGATTATGCTGAGTGAAGCCCTTTTATAAAGGACACCACCACCATTGTTGACCAGTCCATACACAAAATTATAATTTGCCTTAATGTTTACTGTCTATTTATTTGTACTCTCTCGTGTAAGTTGTTTTTATTGTAAGTTATGTGTTATTCCGTGTTTTGTTTTTTATCTGTTTTGTGGTACATACATACATAAACTCACGCCCGTATTCCCCGAAAGGGTGGGCAGAACTACAAATAATCAAGAGACTATTTGCAGCCACTTTTGATACGTAGTCCTAAGGTGGATAATGATAAACCGTATGATGGTAGGGGATCAGCCTCTCGCTCTTACAGATGATCCATCATGTTCGACAGGACGCTGTCCCTTTCTCTTCTGTGGTGTCCCTCTATAATAAACGTTTCTTTATTTCTTTCTTATTATCTAAATTTATATGGCCATAGAGTATTCCCATCAGCTGTTCAAGACAGCTGTCAGTAACCGAATACCACCATGTGTTGGCTCAGTCAAACCAAGCGGAAAATCTTACCCGAAGCCCTATTACAACTCCGTTACGCTTAACACACTTTCAGAATTTTTTTCTTTGTGAGTTTGAATTCATGTTTGGACCATAAATAAATGATATCACGTGGTTTCCGGTATTTGTGCCCGGTTAATGGCAAGGCTCGAACTTAAACATAGCCGATTGAACTGAAAGAGAACTGATGCATCATGATATCAACCCAGAATCATGGTCTAAATCATCCGTCAAAGTTTTCGTTACGATGTCACTAACACCCTGTACTGTTGATGGGTTTGCCCTTGGCCCCAGACTTGCCCGAAGGCGTTGACGAGGCCTATGATGGAGGGTGCCTGTTCACTCTGGCCTTGAAAGCACCCGGGTTATATGCATTCGGAAATAGAGAAGACAGCAAAGAATTCCACTCCCTACCAACTACTTCGGAGACGAGGAGTGATGCTATGTTATTTTATGTAAATATCAGAAAAGTTGGATGATATAAAGTAGTCAATTTACTAACAGCATAGTTTCTGCGCGGAACATTTTAATGGCACATTGCGAGGAGATATTGAATGCAAGTGCAAATTGGAGCACTGGCCTACATAACCAGCGCGCTTCGTGGAATCATTAAAACTAGGAGAAATATTACTGTTGCTACAGTCACTGGTCCTGTCTTCTATAATGTGGGTTGTGAGGTGAATTACCAACCTCATTAACCCTGGTGTCAGGGTTATTATTGAGCCGCCAAAGGCCCCTGACATGGCTCATGTAACGACTGCTTACATCAGTGAGTAGTAACCGGGACCAACGGCTTAACGTGCCTTCCGAAGCACGGATCATCTTACTTTTTGGACAATCAGGTGATCAGCCTGTAATGTCCTAACTAAACTAGGAATCACAAAGTGAATTTTGTGATATGTCCCCATTCGAACCCTTGGACCCATCGGCATCTAAGCTTGTGCCATTATGGTGTATTCTAGTTTTAAGTACCTACCTTTTTTATTTGTGTTAAGGTTTGTCAGCAATATGGATGTAAAATTGTCCGAAATAAAGTATATTTTTTTATTTTATATGAGTAAGTAGCATCCTTAAGCCGAACTAAAACCCTCCATTTTTAAGTCGGTTAGCAGTTATTAAATCTGTCCTATTTTTCAGTGGCCGAGCACAATGTGCCGGGGTATAAAGTATTCATCCTCGCGTTGGGTTGTATTCATTACTCTTCTATGAAGGCTTTTAGGCGCTTTTAAGGCTTTAGTCTATGTTCTAGCTTAACATAGCATAGCATCATCTCAGTGAGGCGTGATTATTTAGTTCATCCTGAGATAAATGTACCTCTGACCTGAATGTACCCTTTAGGGAATAAATATAATACTATGATTCTGAAGTTAAACTCTGCACAAAGGGTTTTATTGTAAAAATATAACCAAAACAATATGTTTGTTTACTCAAATAGTATGGAGAACTGTCAAAATTTAAGAAACACAACACTAGCGACACTTTTTTTTTTTTGTTTTGGTTTTCCCCGAAGGGTAAGGCAAAGGGAACTATGCCCATACAGCCATGTCTTACGTATTTTTTTTCTTGATGATTGATGAAAGATGATGATGATGAAACCTAAGCCCCCACCCTCGGAGTAGACTTCTACTTCTCGGAGTAGACTTCTACTCCGAACACCAAACGAATTAACTCAAAAGTCCGCATAAACTTTCGAGTTATGAAGCGGCTTCCTGGCACGAAGCGAAAATAGGCAGATACACTTTGTTTATTGAATACTCCGATATAATAACACTCGCGAATGTCTTCCGACTAACTTAATGCGATCATTAACCACAAAACACCACTTCGTATTAATTATTTAGATTATTCAATGAAGAAAGTAACTGTCCCGTTCCCGCCAAAAAGTGTTTTTATCCTTATTGTAATTATAATTTTAGGTTGTTTTACTTTTTGTGACTCATAATTGTTTTGTTTTTTTTTTTTTTACAGGTAAGAACAATATCAGATTATGAACAACAAATCTTATCAACCGAAAGCATTCCCTACGTAAGTAATTCGAATTCAGAATTTACCTTAGAACAGTTTCAAGACAGTAAATAAACAGAAACTAGTAAGCACATCTCTAGCTTCTTCTATCGTGTGGGTTGTGAGGTGGAGTACCAACCTCATCAACCCTGGTGCCAGGGTTACTATTGAGCCCCCAAAGGCCCCTGACATGGCTCATGTAACGACTATCTACTTACATCAATAAGTAGTAACCGAGACCAACCGCTTAACGTGCCTTACTTTCGGACAATCTGGTGATCAGCCAGTAATATCCTAAACAAACTACGGACCACACAGTAATTTTTGTGATATGTCCCCACCGGGAATCAAAACCGGGACCTCCGGATCGTGAGCCCAACGCTCAACCTCTGGACCACGAAAGTCGGTCGATCTCTAGCTAGTGTCTGTGACCTAAAATGACATAACGTAATGCACAGATTACCGTCCGTCCGTTTATCAAGTCGACGACCTAGTTGCGAAGCCTAGGTACCTGTGTATTCTGAGTCCTAAGTGTAGTGTAGTCTGGTGCAATGTTCAGTGCGCAGGTTGTTTGATAAGTTTTAGCGTGAAGTAACTAATATACTACGTAAAACAGAAGGTCCGTCGTATACTAGAAAAACGCGTATACATTACTCAGTAATTCACATGATTTTCAATACTAAAATTACGTCCTTTGAATGTTGGAGATACCAATTTAATATGCGGTGCACCCAACTATTTGGCCAGCTAGTTCTGCTCACATGCAACAGATGGCGCCACATTCAATGATGCAGTCTTGAAGCAGTCGTGAAACGCGATATCGAAGTTTACACAGCGAGACGCAATATAATACAACTTCCAACATGACACCGTTGGATCGTCGATCCCTAGTCACACTATCAACTTGTGATTAGCGGGGTACTATGCTCTGTTCGGTACCCTGAAAAGTATCCTTTGGCGGCGGCACATCCTCCAAATTATATAATATCATCATCATCAGCCCATTAACGTCCCCACTGCTGGGGCACGGGCCTTCCCTATGGATGGATAGGGAGATCGGGCCTTAAACCATCACGCGGGCCCAGTGCGGATTGATGGTTATTAACGACTGCTAATGCAGCCGGGACCAACAGCTTAACGTGCCTTCCGAAGCACGGAGGAGCTCGAGATGAAGACTTTTTTTTTGTGGTCACCCATCCTATGACCGGCCTTTGCGAAAGTTGCTTTACTTCAACAATCGCAGACCGAGCGCGTTAACCGCTGCGCCACCGAGCTCCTCAATATTATATAATATAATATAATATAAAAAAAAAATACTCAGTTAAAAACTGTTTGACAACTGGACTACTGATAGGCTAATGGACAAGACTATCATTTAGGCATTAAAATGGTATTCAAATTACTAATTTGGTGATAACATATCTCTGGGAGTACCTATAGGTGTGGTGTCTGTTTTGAACTATGACAAAACAAAAGCAAATATGGTTTGAAGTTCATTGAACTCTCATACGGTCCAGTACCTCGCATAAACTAACACCACAGCTCACGACTATATCCCAACAGGGTAGTCAGAGGTACATCCATCGCAAGATGAACTTAGAGTGGTATTAATAAACTAATCTCACCTTTGAGACTGCCCTCAAGATCATGTCAATGTGACAGTTCTTATATAATATAAAAACAGGGACTTAAGCATGATCTTGAGGGCAGTCTCAGCTGAGATTCGTTTATTAATACCATCCGAAGTACCCACACCTCACCGAGCTTCCCGTTAGACCTAAGTGATAGGTGGTGAGCCGTATCGCCGTCTATAATGGTCGAGCCAACTGTGTTAGTGAAAACTGTACTTAAGATTAATTAATAACTCATTCGTGCAAGTACTAAAATATTATGTTATACGAATATTGATGCAATTCCTGTAAACACCATCTAATTTTGGTTTAAATTATATCTGTCATTTTCTTATCCGCCGAAAAGGAAAAAGGACGGGTAATCGACAAGCATAAAATTTATGGAACACACGTCAATTTTAAGTACAAATCTAAAACAACCGTCTAAAAAATTTACATTGGCTAATAACCCGCCAGAATTATGTTGACAGCACACGTCAAAGGGTTGCATACCAGCGAGATACCTTTTTGATTCGTCCGGGTTATTCATTAATTTACTCATTCTTCCTAAAATTAAGAGCTGTCAATCGTCCGCCCCTTTCCTTTTCGGCAGATGAGAAAATGACATGTAAAATTAGGAGGTATCTGCAGGAATCGGGGTCAGTGTGCAATACAAATAATATTACATAAATACTGGTCAAATTGATAATATTTTCTGAAGTCGGTTAAAAACCTACTGCACTAAAAATGTTTCCGTCCGACCGTTTTTGCTCTGCCTGCCCTGATAAGGATTACAAACGTGAGTATATGCATGTAATATTATCAATCTCGTGTCACTTCCTCTCTCGGATTCATCTCATAAAATTCAACGCAGTGTCACTTGCTATAAACATGGACATAGATTAGTTGATAACGCAGATAGGATAGTCCTTTGATGGTTTTTTTTCTCTTTATTTTTAGGAACTTTTGTTTTTAAAACATGCCAGCTCCATCGATCCTTAACATGTACTACAATCTATTATAACATATTTAAACAGAACAATTTAACTTATTTAGACTTAAAACTAGATCACAGAGCTCTCTAACGAAGTCCGAGGAAGGGTCTGCTGTCCTTTTATGTAATCATTGACGTGCATTCCTCTTCTATCGTGTGGGTTATACATAATCAACTCTGGTGTCAGGGTTATTAGTGAGCCGCCATAGGCCACTGATCAGTAAGTACTCCACGTAGTATCAGGTGAAATAATTGGTGACAATCTCCACCCTCCAAGTCTTCAAGTTGTAGATTGGCAAGAGGAAGGCCTAAGCGGACATACGTAGGATTCTTTTTTGCCACATTCATAAAGTCTATTATGAGAGTGGAGGAAGCGAAGATGGTGCACACCATCTTCAATCATCAAGATTGTAGTAAGTGGAATTCCGTGGACTCTTCCTACCCCGACAGAAAATAGGTGTGATCTTATTTATGTATATTCACCCTCCGGAGCAAATACCTTTTATTTTTTATTTTATTTGTAAGCTTTCGAATGGAACTGGAACAGTAAGTACTAACGACACGAACTGTCGGAAAGTTGTACACTGACGGAACCCAGCTTAATGTAACATGGAGTTGTATAAAGTTTCAGTCTAGCTTGGTGTTCCGCGTTCTGTGTTTTATCAGAGGCAAGAAACGTAAGTGCTATTATTTATTCTTAACATTATTTGTGATTGTGCCATATACAGGGTGTTAGTGACATCGTAACGAATAATGAGGGGGATGATTCAGACCATGATTCTGAGTTAATATCAAGTGGTATTTTCCGTCGCAAAATTCATGAAAATGTTAGTGATTTTTTAAAATTATTTTCAGTTCCATACTTTGCGACGGAAAATACCACTTGATATCAACTCAGAATCATGGTCTGAATCATCCCTCAAAGAATTCGTTACGATGTCACTAACACCTTGTATAATAAGGAATAATATTACGTATAGAACGGCAACTCTTCACTCCTACCAGCGGCTGAGCTCTTAAACTTCGTGGCACATTATTATAATTATAATAAGTATCCAGAGTATGACTTAATGTACAGTTTTCACCTTAAAGATTAGTCAATCTCCTTTACTCCAGTCATGTATTGTAAAACCTCGGAGAGACAATATCATAAAAGCATAAAACCCACCCATGCTTAAACTTCCTACTCTATGCGAAGCACGTTACAAACACTAGATGCTGCATAAACAAACTTCTATCCGTCTCTTTCCTTCCCAATATCACTGTCTCTCTCTCACGCGATGTTTACGAATATCCCGCGTTCGGTTAGTTGCACTCTCGACGTGCGCGTACTCGGGCGCATCGATTGATGATCTATATAGATCTTTTATATATTTTTTTTAAAGTGCAGTGACAAGCGTCAAGAATCCATTGTGACAGTAAAGGTGCTAGGAACAATGAAAAGTGCATTTGTGCAGTGTTGCATAATAATGGTTTGTCTATGGGTACTTAGTGCAGTGATAATATTTTTTTCATTGTTATACTATTGTTAGGATGTAATAATGTTATCATTATTACCAAGAGTCATTCGTTTTTAATTATGACTTTTTTAATATTTCTTTTAGAAAGATACCGTACTAGTATTTTTATACTAGGCACATAACTTCTATTTTGAAAGTATAAAAAATAATAAAATATTACTAAAGTAAAGTAAGATAAATATTGGCAAGTGGAAGTGAAGACAATTGCTGGAAAATTTCTTTCCCAACTACATAACATGCATAAACAACCTATATACGTCCCACTGCTGGGCACAGGCCTCCCCTCAATTAACCGGAGGAGATAAGGCGCTTACTCCACCACGATGGTCCAATGAGCGCTGCTGGAGCACGGAATCATCTTACTTTTTCGGACGATCAGGTGATTCTGCAAAATCCTTACCTAACAAAGGACAGTCTCACAAAGCGATTTCGACAATGTCTCCATCGGGAATCGAACCCGGACCATCGGGTCGTGAGCTTAATGCTTTAACCACTAGACCACAGAGGCTGTTAGAGGGTGTGTCCCAACTAATTTGCATTAATCTCATCTCAATCTCAATACGAAGTAAAAATATTTTTTTTTATAGCATAAATACTAACATACAACATTCGAATGTCCAGTTTAAGACATTTCGTAGAATATGCTAGAACCATTAGTTTAGACCAGCGCAATTAAACAAGGTATATGGCCTATTTAGATAAAACTCAATGATAATACTTCGAAATAGTTACTATTTAATTAAGAACCATTATATCTGTCCTTCGTGACGTAACAGCCTCCGTGTCTAGTGGTCCGGATTATCTGGAGTTTGGGTTCGATTCCCCATGGGAAATTGTCGAAATCACTTTGTGAGACTGTCCTTTGTTTAGTAAGGACATTGCAGCCGTGAACCTGATTGTCCGAAAAAAGTAAGATGATTCCGTGCTCCGGAGGGCATGGTAAGCCGGTGGTGCCGGCTATTAACCATGCTCCAACCCTTGTGATCCCTAGTTTGGTCAGGACATTGCAGGCTGATCACCTGATTGTCCAGAAGTAAGATGATCCGTGCTTCAGAAGGCAAGTTAAGCCGTTGGTCCCGGTCACTACTTACTGATGTAAGTACGTAGTCGTTACTTGAGTCACTTCGCCTTTGGTGGCTTAATAATAATCTTGACACCAGGGTTGAAGAGGTTGGTTATCCACCTCTCAACCCACAGGATGAGAAGAAGAACAATTATCTATGATCCAAACATGAGCTCAAACTCATAAAGTCGAATTCAGTGGTTTAGACTTTTAAAGCCCGAACTGGTATTCCAACCTGTGACACTGCCATGTAAGTCGAGCGTTCTCCTAACAGAGACATCACGAATAGATCTTATACCGATGCTGACTAAGCCATGAAGGTTTAAATATATCTCCACTCGTGGTATCTTTTGTTAGATTGAACCGAGCATCAACTTCTGACGAACTGTTGGAAGATCGTGGCATTCCCATCACAAGTGTCATCTGACTACTTTTAGGGAAGCCCCTGTGACTTGTTTGTTATAGATTTACAGAAATAAAACTTTTTTTTATTAGTCATCATCATCGTCACTAATTTGAGCCACGCTCTTGTCGGTGTAGCATTCTCCATTCTTGTATATTTGGTCTTTGATAGACACGACGTTCGCCTTCTCTTTAATCTGTTCCATGTAAGCTCTTCTTGGCCTTCCCCTTCCTCTCTTTCCTTGTAGCTTCCCTTCTATGATGTCACAGAATTAGTCACAAAGAAGATAATAGTTACAACAATTCACGACTGTATTCCCTGTTGGGGGTAGTCAGAGGTACATTTTTATCGCGCGATGAACTAAGTAGCCACACCTCATAATTCATAGTCATTTATTCGCAATAAAAATGGCATTACAGTTTGCAGATGGTCAGCATTTAACATTTGGTCTACATTTTTAGTTATTTAAATTATAACATGCGAATAGTCAAACAAAATAAAATTGATAAATTAAATGTCAATCATGTACAGTCATGAGCAATATAATGTACCCACTTTAGGACTCTGACGCACTAACATTTTTGACATTTAGTGGGACTTACAGTTCAATTTGTCAAAATAGTTAATGTGACATGGTACCAAAGTGTATACATATTAACTTGTGACCGTACGCCGTTACTGTGGTCAAGATCTAGTCACCTTTTACATTTTTTAGATTAGAGATAAGTATATGCTTAATGTAAGCGTCATGTGAAAACTTCCTTTATCCAACCCCATTAGGTAACAGAGCATGTAGACCATAAAGACCATACACTACTCCGTAATTATAGTAACGTAACTTTAATGAGATAACTGAATTAAGTAAATAAAGTAATGTCCGATCCGATCTCAGGAGCTCTAAAGGTTTCAGTTTCCTAACCTTGTGCTAACCTAATTAGGTCGTGTACTAGGTTTAAGATAAATTATGAAATTCCGATTACTAAATAAAGACAGATCTAAAACTAACGAAAAATATATTCTTTTTTCTATTTAATTTATTTAACAATTTTAATCAAGAAAACTTAATAATAAATCCGGTACTTTATCACGTCTTTCTATGACGTCACTGTGTGCTTTTTCATACAAATTCCATAGTAATTTCGTGGTTTGACGTTTAGTAAAAAGTAACTGATTTGACTAGTTGCAAACTAGCCTATTATTGATGTGCGAAAGCTCAAGTCTTATCATATCTATAATAGGGCTTAGCGACTTCATCTTGTCCTGTGAACACTTCCTCTATCCACCCCATTAGGCGACAGAGCATGTGGTGAGACCACATACCATAAAGACTATACGCCACTCCGTAATTATAGTAACGTAACTTTAATGATATAACGGGATCACTAGAATGCGCAGGCGCACATCGCGTAACATTATTGAGAGTTGCGGTTGTGAGAGAAAAACTGAATCGTTTTAATGTTTTATGTAATGGGTTCACATTTGCCGAGAGTATAGCGCTCTAAGCGGATGATATGTTCGACAATAATTCAAAGTGTAACTATGTTACCAACTGAACGAAGATATTTTTGAGTTGTCAGAGTATATATAGTATAGATAGTGCGTAGCGAGCAGTAAGGTGAGCCGTGGTACCCCAGTTGGTAGAACGCTTGCGTCTCACTTTGAGGTCACAAGTTCGAATCCAGCACAGGCTAAACCAATGTATGTCAAATTTGTTTTCGAATGCATTTTTGGATCATAAATGAGAGTGAGGAAACCCACATTCCCGAGAAATGCATTTTCGGGGGTATGTGACCTAACCTGTATTGAGCTGGGTTTCATTTTGCGAGTTGGAAGCTCAGACAGTCGCTTCTGTAAAAAATCTGTTGTCATATCTTCAGGTTAGGTAAGCGGACCCTGTGAAAAACGGGACAATACTAGGGGATGATAATCAATAACTAGACCACAGAGGCCGTTATAATCAATAACGGCCTCTGTGGTCCAGTGGTTGAGCGTTGTTCTCACGATCCGGAGGCCCCGGGTTCGAATCCACACACTTCCCATTTAATACACCCCATTCCATACCATTAAATAAACTTCGTCTCTTCCCTTCGACGTTGCTGTGCCCTACAGGGTCCATGTTATAGTTCCTATGCCCATTGTACTACATGGAATGCAATAAATAATTGAGAATTGAGTCCCGGTGGGGACATATCACAAAAATAACTTTGTGATCCCTAGTTTGGTTAGAACATTACAGGCTGATCACCTGTTTGTCCGAAAGTAAGATGATCCGTGCTTCGGAATTCGGGGTGTGTTACAACTTCCTTCTGTCGTACTTCTCTGCCGGCACGTCGGCGACTCCGGGCCTCCATCTCAACCCGTCATGCCGTACCCTTATAAACTAATAAAAAGCACCTGTTTCATGCATGCTTCCGTCTCATAAACCAAAAATTCTAACATTCCACCAACAAAAACCTACCCAGTAATCCATTCAAGCAAATGTATAACATAATTAGTGCACGTTATTGCAATAAGGTTAAATTCCATTACATTACATTGCACCTTGTCGGCAGGTGCATTCTTAGCAAGACTGAGCGGGAACACCCCTTTATTTCCCTCTACCTGGGAATGGAGAACCTTATTTTTGTCTAAATACCCACCTAAATAAGGAATTCGATAGGAAATGTTTGGCCAAAATGTCAAAACCACTATATAGGGTGTTAGTGGCATCGTAACGAATACCGAGGGGGATGATTCAGACCATGATTCTGAGTTAATATCACTTACACCCCATACAAGTACATACAGGTAGAAATACAAGCAGGTGTTGGTGTTAGTGTCACCGTAACGAATACTGAGCGGGTTGGTTGAGACCACGACTCTGAATTGATATCAAGTGGAATTTCCTGTCGGAAAATTCATGAAAGTTTGTGTTTTTTTTTTATTATATTCTGTTTCATACTACTTGTAGAACGGCACCTCTTCGCTCCGCTCCCCACCAGCGTCTGAGCTAGGTTTACTTCAAATACCCCCCCCCCCCCCCCCCCCCCTCCCCCCGAACATAGTTTAGACTTGAATCGTATGGTGTCAGACGTCATACACACAGATGCGCGTGTACGATAGCGCCAATTGTATCGTGTCTGTGTAAAACGAGGTTGTTTATATGAAGAGTCCGGGGTGTGCTATGCTGTCAGATGCGTCAGAGTGAAATACCAGATTCAAGCTCGTGATTTCTTCTTTAAATCAGACGTCATCTTCTACATATTGCCCTTATAGCCAATGGTATATCTTCTAGGAACATCTCAACTGTTTGTTGTCTCCGTAACTTTCCAAGAAGCTCAGGTGTCTCATTGCTTTGTCGTCATCGGATGCTCTCAATGCGAAGCTCGATTGTTTAAGTTGGTCTGTTGAAATCTGAGGTTGTCTGGGGAAAAAAATCTTTGCGATGAAGAGGCATTTTCATTAATAGCTATACGTCCCACTGCTGGGCACAGGCTTCCCCTCTATCAACTGCAGGGGACATGGAGAATACTCAACCACGCTGCTCCACTGCGGGTTACTAGAGGTGTTTTACAGCTAATAGTAAAAAAAAAATAGTGGAAAGCTATTTTTAGTTTTGTGCAATAAAGTATATTTGATTTGATTTTGAAAACTCAAAGAGTAATTTCAATCGAAAAAAAGATGATCCGTTCTTCGGAAGGCACGTTAAGCCGTTGGTTCCGGTTACTACTTACTTAAGTACGTAGTCGTTACATGAGTCATGTTAGGGGCCTTTAGCGGCTAAATAATAACCCTGACACCAGGGTTACGGAGGTTGGTAATCCACCTCACAACCCACACGACAGAAGATCGAAAAAAAAACTGACTCAGATAGGACTTCAACCCGCAGTTCTTGTCAAGCCGGGACGAGCGTGTTAACCATTTTGAGATAGATAGACATTGGTGCTAATTCCTGTAAATACCATCTAATTTTATTTTAAGTTATATCTGTCATTTTCTTATCCGCCGAAAAGGAAAGGGACGGGTAATTGACAAGCATAAAATTTATGAAACATACGTCAATTTTAAGCACAAATCTAAACCAACCGTCTAAAAATTTTACATCAGTCAATAACCCGACACATTCATTTACTCATTCTTCCTAAAATTAAGAGCTGTGAATCATCCGTCCCTTTCCTTTTCGACGGGTATGAAAATGACGGATATAACTTAAAATAAAATTAGGCGGTGTTTGCAGGAATCGGGGCCAATGTAAAAAGGTTAACGTCGTGTCTTATAGGGAAGTCAAGGAATTGGCCTTTGATAGATTGGAATGGAAAATGCTACACCGACAAGAGCGTGGCTTTTAAATTGATGACGATGAGACAATGTAAGAATCTTAATTCTGAAACACTTTATTTAATTTATCTATTTATTTTAAACTTATACAAACTTATAAACTAAAAGCAATAAATCACATCAATAAACCCCAAAGGGGTTTGTCCTGATGAACATTCCGCTTTAAAATTACTAAAATTTACTTAAACTAAAATTATAATAATTATGTTTTTACTTAACTAATGAACATTAACAATATTGTAGATTGATACCCACAACGCGCCACAATAGGTACCACAATAGGTACTTGTCTCTGTCTACCCCAGTAGAAGCAGGTGCGAGCTGCGAGTTAGTTATTCTTCCAAGAAGTGCAGGTGTCCCATTTCATTGTGGCATTGCGAAACCAGTTAGGTTCGGTTTTAATTAGTTACTTCCACGCTGATCTGAAGGATGTTTTGGCAGGGGAATGTATTGGCGTTAAGTGATTTGTTGGTGCTACCGCTGTGTGGTCTTTGGAGGATACCTGGTGACTCCAGGCGTTCAATTATTGCACACCTAAACAAATACCAAGTGTATTAGCACCCTGTATATGTACTTATAGTGATACTTTTGCGACGGAAAATTCCACTTGATATTAATTCAGAATCAGGGTCTGAATCATCCCCCTCAGTATCCGTTAAGATGTCACTAACACCCTGTATAGGGTAGGTCTTAGAGGTGAACTGTTACTCTTGTTGTTGTTGTTTAAGGCGGTGATCACAATAGATCTTGCAGGAGTTACAGGTCATCATCATCATCCCCCTAGCATTATCCCGTTTTTCACAGCGTCTCCTTACCTGACCTGATGATTTGACAGGAGAAGTATAGTGGGTTTTGCAGGAGTTACAGGTGTTGGGCGGAAGGCAAGAGGGAAACCACCGCCTTATTTTTCCCTAAAAAGTAGCATGGAGAATGCTACACCGACAAGAGCGTGGCTCTTAAATTAGTGATGTGATATAGGTGATGCATGAAAAAGGCCTGCATAGGTTTCAAAAACATATAGGCATAGTTATAACTTAAAATAAAATTGGGTGTCTGCAGGAATCGGAGCAATTGTGTTGTAAATATTTAATTTTCGCAAGCAAACTGTACAGTGCAATTGATGAGTAATTGGCGAATATCAACCCAGATACAATTGGTTTATTAGTGCGTGTATTCTCTCCGCGGATCAATATTTCATTACTGGCAACACAGAAATTATAGACTGGTGTGCGCAGCGTACGCGTTCCCGTCTGTCGAAGTACATCTTCTATCGTGTGGATTGTGAGGTGAATTACCAACCCCATCAACCCTGGTGTCAGGGTTATTACTGAGCCGCCATAGGCCCCTGACATGAATCAAATGAATGGATGGCAAAGTACATGACCGGTCCGTTCGTGTTTTGTTAATTTGTGTTCGGTTTTGTTTTGGTATGCATTTATCAAATCAAAAATCAAATATACTTTATTGCACAGAACTAAATTCATTATTTCGAGAGTGAGTTGATGTGTGCTGTAGTGTATGTACCTCCCCCAAAAATGTTTTTATTGTATTGCACTTCATCAATAGGGCTAGTTTTACTAAACGTCAAAACACGAAATTACTATAGAATTTGTACGAAAAAGCAACCTGTGACTTCATAGAATAATGTGACAAAATGTCGCATTTATTATTAATTTATTACGTATTACTTTATTAAAATTCATAAATACGTTAAATAGGAAACAAAACGCTTTGACACCTTCACATCTGTCTTTATTTAGTAATCAGAATTTCATAATATATCTTTGACCTATGTTCGAGAGGGGGTGAGGTAAACCTAGCTCAGACGCTGGCGGGGAGCGGTCAGTTGCCGCTTTATACGTATTCCTTGTTCTATGACACTATTCTGCCTCTTAAAGAGGTTAAGAAAGTCTTGACGATGTAACGAGCTTACCTACGTAGTTTTAGGCGGGTGAGACGTTGGTAAAAATTTACGATTCAAATTGTAATTGTAAGTATATTACCTACTGAATAAGGATATTTTTGAATTTAAATGTCAACCAGAAGGTGTCTATTTAGTCTGACCTTAAAGGAACATTGTTTTTTTTTTAAATTGAAACAACATCCTTGCCACAAACTAATGTTATCATAACTGACCTAATATATTATTTATCTACGCACGATATGTATAAACATAACATGAAATTCCTTATCTCCTTTATTTACTAACAACAGTATCTACGCGTGTTAATTAATTTATATGAAAACATTACTCTGTGTGATAATAATTGTTTATGTAATAATGGAATGTTCATATAAAAGTACCTATACTAGGTTTTCGATAACATGACTCAGGCAGACAAACCTGTATAGCGTAAAGATTAATACTACGTATAGAACGGTAACTGTCCGCCCCGCACCAATTCATACCCGGCGCCAACCTCACCCCCTCTGGGTCTTACTTCAGTCTAAAATGGCCGTCACCAGCTAGGAGTAAGGGGGAGCGTGCGGATTTTATCACGCTCGCACTTACGCGAGTGTCCGGGGTGTACATACCACGTGATATCAATCATACAATACAAATATACTTTATCAATTTTTCTTTTTTTACTTTGGAATGCAATAAATAATAGAGAATTGAATTGAATCATCAATCATCTATGATCGAAACAAGAATTCAGACTTCCAAAGTCGAATTCAGTGGTTTACAACCCGAGCTGGTATTCAAACCCGCGTTCTCCGAACATGATGTTCTGAGATGTCAATTAGTTCCACAAAATTCCGCGGAACTTCTTTTATGGCGCATGCTCTAGTTTATACCCTCATAAATGAATATCACGTGCTCAGAGGTGAAGGAAAACGTCGTGAGGAAACCCACATTCCCGAGAAATGTGAGGAGGTTTGTGACCTAACCTGTATTGTGCTGGTTTTCCCTTCGCGGGTTGAAAGGTCAGACAGGCAGTCGCTTCTGTAAAAAACCGGACCTGTCAATACTTCAGGCTAGGTAAGCGGACCCTGAAAAAAGGGTTAATACTAGGGATACTATTAGCTCTAGTTTATACTCTCATAGCTGTAGGTACAAAAGATACATAATATTTCTCATTGTTCGCGCATCTCATACTTGCGCATGAGTGTCTAAGTCAAACAGCGTAGTTACGACAATTGTTTCAATTGTCTTGCCTGCGATTCGTGGCAACGATCGATCGATTTAATTGCATTGCCATCTCGACTGACCGAGTGGAATTTATACGCGGATGAATACAGATAAACCTATTATGAATCTGTGTTCGAATTCATTTTTGGATAGTAAATTATTATCATATGATCAACGGTGAAGGAAAACATCGTGAGAAAATGCACATTCCCAATTCTTCTTTTATCGTGTGGGCTGTGAGGTGGAATACCATCCTCATCGACCCTGGTATCAGGATTACTATTGAGCCGCCAAAGGCCCCTGACATGGCTCATGTAACGATTATTCACTTACATCAGTAATTAGTTACCGAGACCATCGGCTTAACGTGCCTTCTGAAGCACGGATCATCTTACTTTCGGTCAATCAGGTGATCAGCCTGTAATGTCCTAACCAATCTAGGGATCACAAAGAAATTTTTGTTATATTTCCCCACCGGGAATCGAACCCGGGACCTTCGGATCGTGAGCCTAACGCTCAACTACTGGACCACGGAGACCGTTACATGAGCATTGGCGACTAAATACTAACCTTGATAATGTCAGGGGCGGTGGCGGCTCAATAGAGGTTACTATAACACCAGGGTTGATGTGGTCGGTTATTGAACTCGCAACCCACACGAGAGAAGTCCGGCAGAGATATAAGATGTCTTACAAATTATCGCCGGATGTATTACTCGTCTACATTCTCCACTCGTGGGTATAATCCAAACAATGTGTTACGGCAGTGGTTCCCAAAGTTGTCTAGGCTACGACATAGGTAACCTAACCTAAACAGTTGAACGAGCAGGAGCGAATCCAGCTTTTATATTAGGGGGGGGGGGAAGGTCACCAGGTCGCAGACAACCTATCTCCGTAGAGAATTAGATAAAATTGCAGTGGTCACCCATAATCCAAACTGTCGCCAAGGTCATGTATTAAATTTTGATTTTCGTATGAGAACCGCTGTCGCCGATTCAACTCGTGTGGAGTTAACTATCTTTTACTGGTAGTTTAGGTGCGGAACCACTGAATAGAAGAAAGAGGCTGGAAAGGCCCTAACGCGCATTTTGTATGAGAACCGCTGTCGCCGGTTCAACCCCACTCTCTTCTACTACTACTCCTGCAAACATATAACTACGATAGCTTTACTGCTTCGCAAATTCCGTATTCACTTTACCGACAATATATATTTTATGTTAAAGGCTGCAATTTTATCGTTACTTCTCATAAGATACTGCATACAAAAGTTTTAATTTTTGATAAATAGCTAGTAGCTGTTTTTAGCTTTGCTGTGATAACGAGGGATCTCCTTGCATGATAGTCGATATTTGTTTTCTGCCCAGCAGGTTATAATGCACAAGACGACCTTTTAATATACTATCGCGGAGCTCCGTGGGTCGTAAAGTTCGCGGATGAGTCGAGTGTAAAGTTGAAGTTTGAACTATTTGCTCATACTTGTATGGCGCGCGTTTCGCGCATCCTTGTCCCTTCCACTTTCTTCAATTCCTTGTTCTCGACCAACAGTTTGGGAAACCCTGTGTTAAGAGTAACAGTACACAATTACGATCCTTTCTCACGGATTTATTCATTATTCAAAGACGATGCAATTGACTCAGGTTACTTACGATAACGTTTACTGTAAGCCAGTTAGGTTTTTAATTTCATGAAGTATACTGTTTCTGCAATCTGGCATACATACCCACATACTTACAGTGGTTCTATTTTCGGAATAATTATCATATGTATTAAGTATAAACACCATAAACATAACATAAACAGCCTATATACGTCCCACTGCTGGGCACAGGCCTCCCCTCAATCAACCGGAGGGGGTATGGAGCATACTCCACCACGCTGCTCCAATGCGGGTTGGTGGAGGTGTTTTTACGGCTAATAGCCGGGACCAACGGCTTAACGTGCCCTCCGAAGCACGGAATCATCTTACTTTTTCGGACAATCAGGTGATTCAAGCCTGGAAAGTCCTTACCAAACAAAGGACAGTCTCACAAAGTGATTTCGATAATGTCCCCATCGGGAATCGAACCCGGACCTCCAGATCTTTTTTTTTAAGGCGACTATATATGAATTAGAAAAAAAAAGAGAAGGTGCAGGTCGTGTGGTATCGGTAGGTGAAGGTTTTGGCGGGAAGAAGAGAGGAATGGCGATTACTCCACCGACAAGAGCGCAGCTCTTAAATAGAGAGAGATATGAATTATATGAAGTTTCAACTGTATGTTTTGACAGCGGACAAGCATGGCACGACGTAAGTTACAATAACAGTGGTATCGTAAACATTGATCCGTTTCCGCGATCGCCTTCTAGTTTGTCGTGCGGTTTAACCGCGAACACGATCCTACGGTCAGGTATCAATAGTGACGGATACTAGTTGAGATATGTGGCTCTGTCAATGGAAGATATGATTTCTATGAACTAAAGGCATGCATGCATCTCACGCCCGTAGTAAGGATAATCAGAAGATAACTAGCAGCCATAGTGGCATAACATAACATCATGTCTATATTCCTCGTGTTTCGGAAGACACGTTCAGCCGTTAGTCCCGGCTACCATTTACTGATGTAAGTAAGTAGTCGTTACATGAGCCATGTCAGGGGCCTTTGGCGGCTCAATAGTAACCCTGACACCAGGGTTCATGAGGTTGGCTCTCCACCTCACAACGCACACGATAGAAGAAGAAGAAAAAAGATGTCTATATCCCTGACATTACAACCACTCCTCGCCATAATGTTTGAGTCCCATGTATTAGAGGACGAGCCATTCATTACCCGGGCACAAATTCTGGTAACCACGTGATATCTTATCTATGATCCAAACATGAATTCAAACTTACAATCTCGAGTTCAATTGTTTAAAGCCTTATCCGGAAACCGACCCATGACACACTTTTCTAGAAAACAAAAAGATTTATATTTTTTACTAGGCTGGATTGTCCCACTGTTGGGCAAAGGCCTCCCACCTCTCCTTGTCCTGAGCGATCTCTCTCCATCCAGTCTCAAACGCATCAGGTTTTGTTAAGGTCACGTAGGGTCACCACGGTTGGTGACAAGTTAAGGAAAACGCATTTCTAAAAGTGAAATCCTACTTCTCTAAACAAATAGTACGAATATTTTTACTATTTCGTCAAAAAAACCTTTTCAATTGCTAATAGCACTCAAACCTACGCTTGCAGAAAGTTAGGAACAAAAAGCCAATAATATGTCAAAATCAATTAAGAAATCGTCCATCAGAATTGAGGTCTTCCGCCTACAATTTATTTGTTAAACGTGGGTAGTATGAAATGTTGAATTTCGAGCGCGGATTTGAATTTGGCCGTTGTTGCATTAGGTCAGTCGTGCGTTGGCGGCGGTTGTGTACACACGTCTCTCTGAAAGGAAATTACAGCGAATTAAAAATTATTGATGAATTTTATTGTGTGTCAACTTTCTTGATTATCTTGTTTATGCATATAACATAGTTACGTTATGTTGAGTGTGTTTTATAGTGTTTTAACGGTATTAGGTTACGTTATATTTCCTTTATTTTTGGAAGTGTAGGGAAATTTATATCAATGTCTTGTCAGATTTATACCAAACCACTTCTTGTGTCGTGTGGGTTTTTATGTTAACTCGATCACCGACCTCGCGGACTTTGACGCCAAGGTTATGACTTCACATTTAATTAAGTGCGTTTGATATGTTTTGACATGCATTCTGGATATATGTAGGTAGCCAATATTTCTAATAATATCTAAATCGTAATCTACGGAGTCAGTTGACATTCTTTATCTGAAAAATGTTATAAAAAGCATCTGCCCTTGTGCTGGGCGCTGGTCAATAATGGTCAACTAGCTGGAGCGTAGCCAATGGTACGACGTGGTGGTAGAAAAAAGCTACCATAAGTACTCAGGTATAAGTTATAAGCGCTTCTATGCTAGATTGGAAGCGAATAAAAACGTAGGATGCTTTCAAAGGAATTGTGACTGATCACCTGTTATCCTATGGTCCATAACCATCTTAGGACTTCGTACCAATTCTCTTAACTTCCCTGGTTTGGTCAGGTCATTGCTGGCTGAACCTGATTGTCCGAAAAATAAGATGATATCATTCTTCATAGGACAGGTAACAGCCGGTACCGGCTACTATTTACTGAAGTATCTATGTAGTCGTTACATGAACCACGTCAAGGGCCTTTGGTGGCTCAATAATAATCCTTACACCAGGGTTGAAGAGGTCGATCATTGGCGTCACAACCCATATGAGAGAATGTCTTCAAGTCTTCTAATTACAAACGGCTCTGCCCACTTCATTAGTGATTACGGGTGTGAGTTTAAAATCGCTGATCACTCGAATCTTGTGCCTTACGTTCCGCTTCACTGCACAGAAGACTTTGGTTACGCTACCGTCGTAAGAAACATCCACCAATCCAAAGGAATTTCCACAACTTTATAACAAGGTTTTAAAGTTGTTTTTCCTTTAACTAGTAGATCCATTGTTGATCCAGGAAGGTGGTCGTGGTGAATCAGGAATTGGTTCAATAAACTGCTAAGTATTGTACTAGTAGTTCTGTTGTTAGTACTCTAGAGTTTCTCGTAAGTTGTGCAAGATTCTTACTTGCAAAATAAGCCTTGGCAGTACAGTGGAATGGATTTTGAGTCATGAACCTATGTGGAGCCAAAACATCGCTATTCCTAAGTGGACCAGACCCTTGATACGAAGGCCTAAAATGGATGTGATAAACCGTAAGATAAGCCCATCATCTTGGTTCATCATTTTAGGAAGGACAGTATCTTTCCGTTAGTTTTAACGTCATGCCCAGGACAAGCAGCTGAACGCGTTCCGTTTGTATTGTCCGTCATGTCTAATACTTACCCAATTTCATACAATAAAGATTAATACTATGTACAGAACAGTAACTCCCCCCCCCCCCCCCCCCGCACCAATTCGTATCGAGCGCCGCCTTCATCCCTTCTGGGTCTAACTTGAGTCTCATATGGCCGCTAAGGAGTAAGTGAAGAACGCGCGGGCTGTGTCTCTCTCTCTCTCTCTGTCTCTCTCTTACATAAAAAAAATGTATGGGGTGTTCGGGTGTGTCAATTTCATACTCACCCCTCACCAACACTCGACCAAGTCACTTAATCATATCGCAGTTTTTCACTGAAGCGTTTTCTCGCCACTTTCAATGGTCACGCTTGGTCGCTCCTTTCGGTGTGCGCAGTGAATAATTAATAATTACCTCATGATGTAATCGGTGTGCGATGATCTGTAAGCATCAAGAATTCAAGATCATTAACACGAATGTTAGGCGTTTTATTAATTAAACTTTTTGTGTTTTCTCCTCGTAAAATATTTTTGTATTATGTGATTTGATATGATACAGATAACGTTAACTCGTATTTTTTTAATCTATTTTATATACAGTTGTTTTTTTTAGAGTAATCATATTTTAAAAGTTTGCATTTGGAACGCCTCAATAGAATAGAAAAGCATTTATTTCAAGAATATCGTTACCAAATGTGATCCATTATTGAATTAAGACTTATAACTAAAAGAAAAATGGAACAGTACCTACTCAAGTGACATAAAAAAACCTAACAAGTGCATAGCAAATTCCTACATTGATTTCATACATAATATCTTTATTTGAATAACATCTAACGACATAATCAATACCAACTTGAGTACTCCTCATACCTTATTCATCGCTTTGATCAAAGCTAATAAGGCTTGTTTACAAATAATATCAATTTGATTCTGAGAATGGCGTGTTTCCCATATCAGGCTCTTATTCAAAAGTTATTGGAATTGCGGTGACGCGTTCGATACCTATCTCTTTATATATACTGCCTGATGGATGATTCA
Organism: Pectinophora gossypiella; assembly: GCF_024362695.1. Lineage (NCBI taxonomy): Eukaryota > Metazoa > Arthropoda > Insecta > Lepidoptera > Gelechiidae > Pectinophora > Pectinophora gossypiella. Next base: position 8,484,229 of record NC_065428.1, on the reverse strand, counting down.
TTTATATCAACTACTGTGCAGATTTATCTGTAAAGTAGATATAATCTTATCTACTTTCATTTGTTTTTAAAGAAAGAAATATAACTTGATCATTCATGTTAATGTTGATAATGGTTTCCGCAAGGAGGTGTGTCAGGCCCCATTTTATATTTGTTTTATGAAGTACACTATATATCTGTTATTGATAAATTATTCATAGCCTGTAGTATAATCAATTATTTTATTGCGTAGCCGCTTACCTAAGTAAGTTATAATAAGCAGTACCGTCTGTTTGTCTTGTGTTAGTTGAATTGCCTTTATACCATGTTTTGTGTACAATAATCTGTTAAATAAATATACTGGTATATTAAACCCATTACATACTACCTATGGTACCATTTAAAAGGCACCAATGAGTATAATCTTTATGATATGTGAACAATAGTCGAATTAAGTATAGGTAGTCGTGTTTTCATCCATTAAATTGATAAGTTTTAAACTATATTAATAGCGATTCATCGATTTTTAAATGATGTTTGAAGGCCTTTAGATGTTTCTAAAGGCTTTTCATATAGATAAATATCCAACAGGACATGTTGAAATATTTCATAATTAATGTTATGCGGTAAGTCTTTGGATGTATTTATTTTTATATCGACCAAAGATTTGCGTCTTAGAAATAATTTAAAAACAAAATCACTAACCAAATTATCTTCTTCTTCTATCGTGTGGGTTGTGAGGTGAATTATCAACCTCATCAACCCTGGTGTGAGGGTTACTATTGAGCCGCCAAAGGCCCCAAACCAAACTATGAAATCTATAATAAAAAACAGTTACGTTATCCGACTTAGGTCGCAGATTTAGTATAGTAGACACACAACATAAGTTTACGACTATATATCCAATTGGAGTAGTCAGAGGTACGGTCACGAGCATTAATATGTATACACTTTGATACCATGTCACATAAACTTTTTTGACAAATTAAACCGTAAGTCTCATTAAATGTCAAATGTGATAGTGCGACAGGGTTCTAAAGTGGGCAAGATGAACTAAGTACCCGCATCTCACCGAGCTTTCTAGTAGACCAACATGATAAGTGGTGGGTGAGCATAGCCATTGTAGGTTGAGTAGAACCTAAGAAAAATATATCTAACGTTACATCGAAAGGATCATTAATTTGTAACGTCATAGAATATACGTATGAAGTGCGCAATATTTAATTACCAGCTCATTAAAAAAGTGAATTTAATGAATAAGGACAGTATTTATTTATTTATTTATTTTATTAGGTTTGCCAACAGACAAAAAACACTTTTACATGTAACTTAACCTATTTACAAATACTGGACTAGTGCTCGTCCAATTATAGGCAAACTAAAACATGATGAATCATAACCGGAAGTCGACGCCTAACGCCAAGTTTCCGTTTTTTTATTAATCTTTAATGGTAAATCATTAGCTTACCGAGAATTGTCGCATTAAATGTGCAATCATTTTAGCAAGCAATTAGGTTTACAATGGCCCCAATTCCTGCAGACAACTCCTAATTTTACTTTAAGTTATACCTGTCATTTTCTTATCCGCCGTAAAGGAAAGGGATGCTCTTAATTTTAGGAAGAATTAGTAAATAAATGAATAACCCGGGTAAATCAAAAAGGTACTCGTATCTCGCTGATATACAAACCGTTTGACGTGTGCTGTCAACTTAATTCTGTCGGGTTATTCACTAACAATCATCGAGTCATTGAGTCATTTACTAACACATGAGTCAATGGTTACTTGGAATAAAGATTTATTTTATTTTATTTATTTATTAGCCAATCGACCTCCGTGGTCCAGTGGTTGAGCGTTGGGCTCACGATCCGGAGGTCCCGGGTTCGAATCCCGGTGGGGACATATCACAAAAATCACTTTGTGATCCCTAGTTTGGTTAGGACATTACAGGCTGATCACCTGATTGTCCAAAAAATAAGATGATCCGTGCTTCGGAAGGCACGTTAAGCCGTTGGTCCCGGTTACTACTTAATGATGTAAGTAAGTAGTCGTTACATGAGCCATGTCAGGGGCCTTTGGCGGCTCAATAATAACTCTGACACCAGGGTTGATGAGGTTGGTAATGTACCTCTCAATCCACACGATAGAAGAAGATTAGCCAATGTAATTTTTTTATAGGGTTGTTTTAGATTTGTGCTTAAAATTGACGCGTGTTCCATAAATTTTATGCTTGTCGATTACTCGTCCCTTTCCTTTTCGGCGGAATTAGCACCATTAGTCACGAGCATTAATATGTATACACTTTGGTACCATGTGACATTAACTTTTTTGACAAATTGAACTGTAAGTCTCACTAAATGTCAAATATGTTAGTGCGACAAAGTCCTGAAGTGGGTACATTATATTGCTCAAGACTGTAGAAGGTTTAACAAATGCAATAACAGTATTTTTTTTCTGTTATCACAACGGGAACATGAAGGCGGAAATGTCACAAGTTTGTCGATAACAGTTAGTGCTCGCTCCATTTGCGATTAGTAAGTACTGAGTGCGATGAGACAGCTCTGGCCAGCGAATGGATGAATGCCATCCAGGATAAAGCGTATTTTATAAATCAAGTTAAGAAACCGGGTGCTTTCAAGGCCAGAGTGAACAGGCACCTTCTGCGCGAGCTCGCTCCATCTTAGGCCTCGTCAATGCCTTTGGGCAAGAGCAAACCCATCAAATAAAAAAAAGGCGTTTTGTATGAAGTGTCCGGGGTGTGACTAGAGATATAAAGTCCTTTAAGATATGATGAAACTTACCGGATAACCGGATTTAAAATATGCCCGGGAAGACAAGCAGCTGAACGTGTTCTTTTTTCTCAGCGTATTATCCGTATTCTCTCATTGGTTGTCAAGTCAAGGGTCAGTTAATTGTCCAGCAATGGGCCACAGATTGCCCTCTTCCTGCCACAGGGCAAGCATCCGGGATATAATTGTCCACCACGCTTTATAGACCTGGTTACACTGCTTTTGTTGTCGTTTTAAGGTTTACACTAGAGCATAGAGTAGTGAATAATACTACGTATAGAACGGTAACTCTCCGCTCGCCACCAGCGCCTGAACTAGGTTTACCTCACCCCCCTCGGTCTTACTTTAGTCTTCAATCGCTTTATAGAACTGGTTACACTGCTTTTGTTGTCGTTTTGAGGTTTAAACTAGAGCATAGAGTAATGAATAATACTAAGTATAGAACGGCAAGTCTCCGCTCCCCACCAGCGGCTGAGCTAGGTTTACCCCCCTTTCTCCCTGAGTTAATATCAAGTGGAATTTTCCGTCGCAAAAGTATGGAACGGAAAAAAATTAAAAAAAGCACTAAAATTTTCTAACAGGAAATTCCACCTGATATCAACTCCGAATCATGGTCTGAATCATCCCTCAAAGTTTTCGTTACGACGTCACCAACACCCTGTATACATAGAAATAAGTGTTGCTATAAAAAGAAATCTAGAATAGACAGAGCTAGAAAGCTACACTTGTCGTGTCTTACCGTGTTTGTAAGGAACACGTTGCAAGTAGAAGATTTCTACACGCATGTTTTAGAAATACCTTGTGCATATTAGGTATTTGTGTCGCAATTAAATTATGGTGTAATGAACAGATATTGTGGTGTCGATTCGGGCACCCACCTACTTGATACAAACACACTTGTATTATAAATGCGAAAGGAACTCTGTCTGTCTGTCTGTTAACTTTTCACGTATAAATCGCTTAACTGATTTTGATGAAATTTGCTATGGATGAGGAGCTCGGTGGCGCAGCGGTAAACGCGCTCGGTCTGCGATTGTTGACGTTAAGCAACTTTCGCAAAGGCCGGTCACAGGATGGGTGACCAAAAAAAAAAAGTTTTCATCTAGAGCTCCTCCGTGCTTCGGAAGGCACGTTAAGCCGTTGGTCCCGGCTGCATTAGCAGTCGTTAATAACCACCAATCCGCACTGGGCCCGCGTGGTGGTTTAAAGCCCGATCTCCCTATCCATCCATAGGGAAGGCCCGTGCCCCAGCAGTGGGGACATTAATTCAAAAAAAATTCAAAATCTTTATTTTCAGACTATTGTCCATAGATGTTAGTAACATAGTACTTAATCCTAATGTTAGTAGACTAATATATATTTGTGAAATCAAATTATGTAAATTAGAGTCGTCTAGCGGGAGGAGGTATGGGTTAATGGGCTGGCGACGATGTTTGCTATGGAGATAGTTTGAGACCTAGGGATAAAGATAGGATAGTGTTATCCCGGAAATTCACAAACAGGGGATGGAAAAAGCTTGGCACTCGCGATAACTGAATAAAGTCGCAAGCGGAAAACTAGCAGCTCTATCTCTTTCTTAATCTTATTATAAGTGAAGGACGACACTAATGGCGGTATTAATAAACTGATCTCAGCTTCGAGACTGCTCTCAAGATCATGTCAATGTGACAGGGACTTGAGCATGGTTTTGAGGGCAGTCTCAGTGTAAGATTAGTTTATTAATACCACCCTAAACTTGTTAAAGAGATGTCTAACTAAAATTTGCATCAACATCAAGGTAGACACGTGACGTGACTACTATACCTAACATAACCTCACGACTATATCCCAATTGGGCTAGTTAGAGGTACATTTCTCGCAAGATGAACCAAGTACCCACACCTCACCGAATTTTCTGTTAGACCAACGTGATAGATGGTAAGCCGGCGCCGTCTATAATAGTCGAGCGAACGGTTAGTGAAAACTGCACTTAAAATAAATTAATAACTGGTGGGTTAAAATGGCCACATCGAAGCAATTCATCTAAGAAAGCAATATTGCTATTGGATTGTTTGCATTGCGCACTTTTATATGCGCAAATGTCAAATTGCAATATTGCTTTCTTAGGGTGCTACCAGACCAATCGATCAACGTCGATCGAAGTTGATCGACTGGTCTGGTAACTTTAATTGATCGACAGATACTGTTCGATTAAGCAATCGATCGATTGCCGGGCGATGACAATAATCGATCCATCGGTCTGGTAGAAACTATCGATCGACGTCGACTATTCCATTCTACCATCGATCGATACCGTCGATCGATGGTCGATCGATTGGTCTGGTAGAAACTATCGATCGACGTCGAATATTCTATTCTACCATCGATCGATGCTGTCGATCGATGATCGATCGATTGGTCTGGTAGCACCCTTAGATGAATTGCTTCGATGTGGCCATTTTAACCCCCCTGGTGCAAGTCCGGTACCGGGATTCGAACCGGCGCTTCCCGATTGAGAAGCCTACTTATAATGCTTTGACAAATCAAAAGTATTAGTACGCGTTCGGTTTTAATTCGGCCATTTAGCGATCCACTTGGTTGCAAATTAATGGTGTAACCAATTAATCTACGCTACAAATCTTGGTCAATTAGGGCCATAGTTGTTGTGAAGATCATTGTACACTGCCGAGCAATGAAACGTAATAACAAGATGTAAAAATTGATGCTGATTTTACTTTTCTTCTGGAACGAAGCATTATCCCGTTTTTCACAGGCTCCTCTTACCTAACCTGAAGATTTGACAGGTCCGGTTTTTTACAGAAGCGACTGCGTGTCTGACCTTCCAACCTGCGATGGGAAAACCAACCCAATATAAACCCAACCCAACCCAATATAATATAATAGTTTTTATTTATTTATTATAATTTAATTTATATCTGCCAGTTTAAATGTTGATTAAAATAAATTATTTACCCAATATATGTTAGGTCACATACCGCCGAAAACGCATTTCCCGGGAATGTGGGTTTCCTCACGATGTTTTCCTCCACTTCTGAGCACGTGATAATCGTTTATGATTCGAACATGAATTCGAAAACAAATCGAAAAAAGGGTTTGAGCAAATGAGATAATGCTGATGATGAGATGACGAAGAGAATTGTGATTTTATTCATTTCATACTCACTAAAGACTATGTTATGTAATCGTTGCATCGCTTGCTCTATAAAGAGTTATAATTGTGTGAGAATTAACTAGAGCAAATACAAAAACTTGTCATTTCTCACATTCTATAGTCAATTGAACTTAATCTTACCATCCGGGTATGCATGACAACCTCGTCGCGGCGCGAATTATATTGAGCGCTTCGACCAATAAATGATACGAATGCTATCTACGTAGATGGACGTCAAACGGCTATTGGTCGAAGGCCTCGCGCCGCGCGCGGCGCGGTTACCGTGCAGAGCCTACATGTTTATGTTTCTTATATATCTTGCTGGGTTTTTTTGTCACTTCATACAAATTCTCATTCTTATTATCCGCGTGCGCTTCTCTTCCTTAGCAGCTTATGGCTATTCAGACCCAGACCCAGAGGGGGAGAGGTAGGCGCCCGATAAGTGGTGCGGGGCGGAGAGTTACCGTTCTGGTCGGTCATTGGTCAACCTTCACGAAAGAAGACACAGGTTGGCCGCTGCAAGGATAATCTCTGCAGGTGGAGATACCTGGTTGATGGTTGCGAAGATTGTGAGTGTGAAGTATCACCACAAACTATGGCTCACCTTTTGTGCTGTCCTAAGTGCCCTAACACCTGCACTATTAAAGACCTTCACGAAGCCACTGACAATACCGTAAGCGTGGCCAATTATTGGTCAGCAAAAATTTTGTATCGATCGCCATCGACTCGCAAAGAAGAAGACGAAAGAAGAAGTTTTGGTTGTCCCAAATTGTGATTAGAATTGGGTCGTGTACTAGGTTCAAGATCATCATCATCACTAATTTAAGAGCTACGCTCTTGTCGCTGTAGCATTCTCCACGCTACTTTTTAGGGAAAAATAGGGCAGTGGTTTCCCTCTTACCTTCCGCCCCGTAGTACTCTGTCTGACGCGACTGTGATGGCGCCCAGAGTAGTTTATTTCAAAGCCGTACTAGGACTCTTGTTCTCCGCCTCTGAATAGTACTGACAGTTAGGTCCAAGATAAATTATGAAAATCCGATTAGTACTAAATAAAGACAGATCTAAATTAACGAAAAACATTTTCTCTCTTCTATTTATCCTATTTATGAATTTTAATCAAGAAAAATGTAATAATAAGTGCGACATTTTATCACTTTGACGTCACAGTGTGCTTTTTCATACAAATTTTATAGTAATTTTGTGTTTTAACAAAGTAACTGATTTGACTAGTTGGAAACTAGCCTATTGGAAGGAATTATACAAATATTTTTCTTCATATTCTCTCCAAAACAAATCTTCCGTCTCTTCGCCAGTTTTTCTCTAGGTTTCAACTTTATTACTTTGTAACATAACTCATAATAAAATATAACAAAACCTATCGATCAACGTCCCTAAAGTTTACAACTTTACGTAACTCGCTAAGTTGCTGTGTTTTCTTTGTTCTTTATTACGTAAGGGGTAGGGTTCAGATTACTTTCTGAAGGTTTGAGGTTAGGTTTGTTATAGAAATCTGATATGGTTGAATGATATCGCTATCAGATGTCAAGATAACGGATGATGCGTTTGTAGTTGGCTAAAGGTGCTGATAAACTTGAGCATTCACTTGTAATGAGCATTTGTGCGAATGTTACAGTACGAGAATAATACGAGAACATTTTAACAGCCTCCGTGGTCCAGTGGTTGAGCGTTGTGCTCACGATCCGGAGGTCCCGGGTTCAAATCCCGGTGGGGACATATCACAAAAATCACTGATCCCTAGTTTGGTAAGGACATTACAGGCTGATCACCTGATTGTCCGAAAGTAAGATGATCCGTGCTTCGGAAGGCACGTTAAGCCGTTGGTCCCGGTTACTACTTACTGATGTAAGTAAGTAATCGTTACATGAGCCATGTCAGGGGCCTTTGGTGGCTCAATAGTAACACTGACACCAGGGTTGATGGGGTTGGCACTCCATCTCACAACCCACACGATAGAAGAAGATTTTAGCGAGCATTCTATCGAGCGTTCTTGCTCATGAAAACATTCATAGCAATGTTTGGCTCTATGCTTGGCTCGGCTCGTTGTTCAGTTCGACAAAAACAAAAACGGTGAATGCTCGATGTTCTGTTACAAGCAACGAAAAGTAACGAAAACTTTTAGGGATGATTTAGACCATGATTCTGAGATGAAATCAAGGGGAATTTTTCTGTCGCAAAAGTATGAAACAGAAAATAATTTAAAAAAAAAACATAAAATTTTTCATGAATTTTCTGACAGAAAATTCCACTTGATATCAACTCAGAATCATGGTCTGAACCATCCCGCTCAGGATTCGTTACGGTGTCACTAACAAGCATACCTACTTGTGTGGTTACTGTACGTACTTGTACGGGGTGTAAATGACATCGTAACGAATACTGAGAGGGATGATTCAGCTGATTATTCTGAGTTAATATCAAGAGGAATATTCCATTGCAAAGGTATAAAACTGAAAATATTTAAAAAAAAACGCCATGAATTTTGCAACGGAAGATTCAATTTGATATTAACTCGGAATCATGGTCTGAATCATCCCCTTTAGTATTCGTTACGATGTCACTAACACCCTGTATATATGGTACGTGAAAGATATATGTGTGTATGTATAACAGTTCCTCTCACGTTCTATCGGTTAGTTGTCCCCATTCATTCCGTTTAATGTAAGTTAGTGAAGCTTTAGTTCAGAGTTCGGCTGAAGTTAGTATCGAATGCGGTCGCTTTAACTTTATATTTAATGGATTTGGGAATTGAACACACTTTGCTCTATTTGCATCACAGATTCTTCTTCTTCTGTCGTATGGGTTGTGAGATGGATTACCAACCCCTTTAACCCTGGTGTCAGGGTTACTATTGAGCCGCCAAAGGCCCCTGACATGGCTCTTGTAACGACTACTAACTTACATCAGTAAGTAGTAACCGGGACCAACGGCTTAATGTGCCTTCCGAAGCTCGGATCATCTTACTTTCGGACAATCAGGTGATCAGCCGGTAATGTCCTAACCAAACTAGGGATTACAAAGTGATTTTTGTGATGTGTCACCGGATTTCGAACCCGGGGCCTCCGGATCGTGAGCCCAACGCTCAAACCACTGGACCACGAAGGCGCATAGAAACAAGGGAGATATGCAGCACTAAATTACACTAGTTCGCATGTCGCCTGTTACCTCAAGTCGGCGTGTGAAGCGGCCGCACCAAGACATTTCTGGCTGGACCGCTACATCGATTTACCCTATGGAATATCCTCTAGAAAATAGCATTCACAGTTTGTATCTGGCCCCCCAAAAAATCTCCAAAACAATACCCTAAAAAATGGTCTTTTGATCCCACCAGTGATTCTCATGGCAGCCAACGCGTTAATAGAGCAGAGTCACCACACCTACCTGCTTTTGACAATTGTCCCGTTTCACAAGACAACACATGAATGGTCGTGAATAATGAAAAACTAAACAAAACTCGTCCATTTCGCTCTCCAGTTAGGTCATTTAGAACAATGAGCTACCTTTCTCTACCCACGGCCGATACGGCCATAGCTCCTGGCCACTGATGTCTATACAATAAGATGGATGCGCTTCCAGCTAATTAGTTAATGACATGAGCTAAACGTACAATAAGTCACGCCAAAAAAAGCGGGATTGGCTAGGAACACGGTTTCGTTGCCGGGACCCGTTTCCCGAGAAACCGAAAAAAAAAACTAAATGAAACTAGCTAGATACCATGGTATAAGAAAACCAGGTATGCTCCAAACTGACAGCTAACATTTCAAGGTTAGCCCAGCTTTTTATACATGTGACAAGTAATAGTAATTAAATACATTATTCAGTAATTCACTTACATACATACATACATAAACTCACGCCCGTAATCCCTAATGGGGTGGGCAGAGCCACAAGTAATCAAATACAACTTGCAGCCACTGTTGATAAGATGTCGTAAGCTGGATATGATGAACCTTATGGTGAGAAGGGATCAGCCTATCGCCCATAACATTAGTCCATCATGTTAGATGACACAATCCCTCTGTCGGTTTTTACGACATGCCCGGGAAGACAAGCAGCTGAACGTTTTCTATGTTTTTTATTTGCTCCCAGAACAGCATAGAAGCAATTCATTTAATTTCAATAATAAAATTTACGTCCTTGTAATAGTAATTCACTTAATTTCAATAATAAAATTTACGTCCTTGTAATAGTAATTCACTTAATTTCAATAATAAAATTTACGTCCTTGGAATGTTGGAGATAGCAATTTAATGGTAACACAGTGGTAACACGTCACCAAAGGGCTAGCTAGCAATGGCGGCTTGTCATAGGATTGACCATACCTGGTGTTCTTATACCGTGCTGGGTACAACTGACACGTAAATAAGCGAAAGTTCTTCGCAACTATTGTTATTCTATTTAAGTATTTATTTTTAAATATTAAAAATAATATTTAAGTATTTATGTCAAAACATTGTTACACAATTTAAAAATTAAATCCAATTATTTATTACAATATTTCTAAACAAAATAATATTAATATAATGAACAATTCAAGACCTTACGCGTCTATTATTATTTATTACGCGTGTTTATTTTTCTTGTAACTTATTTTTTAAGTAAATTGTTGCCGGGACCAACATTTTAAAGCATGGAATACGCTTTCAGATTATTAGGCAATACAGTCCGTAATGTCTTACTCAAACTACATCATATGTTAAAAGAGTTGCACATTAGCTAACTGCCTATTTACTTAATTCATACGGGGTAATACTCATTATTCTAGTTCCAAAAACTTTAGCTACAGCTCAAAATGGCGGGGATGAAGCAGGCACAAAATATTATCCGTCAACCACTCTAGTGCATTGCATAGTAGTCAGTGGTAGCTCCTATCTTTCTGAGGACAGAAAGATAAGTGAACCGTGTTAAGAGTTTATTCGTCCGACGAACACCGTCGCGAGCGCATGCGCGGTAGCGTGCGCGCGGGATCATATTTTGTTCGTTTTTTAAATTTATTTACGTATCGCGTTCTTTTTTAGTGAATCGGATTTTGAATTTGGATTATTTTATCCTGTGGATTTTAGGATAAAATTTAGTTAGTTACGTATTTGACTCTTTTTTTCTTGAACTTAAATAATTTAGGACTAGTTTTCTTCGAGTGTTACATACACAACGTGGTGTTTTTAAAGTGAGCTCTGTACCGAGTACCCATAAACAAAACCACAAAAAATCTTTCAGTGTTAAGCGAAACAAAACTGTGATAAACACATTCCAACAAAGTGATAACCCCAAAGTATAAAGTGAAATGACCAAAGTGTAAACTTATCATGCGTCGTCAACGTCTAACAGTCGATCCAGACCTGGGTGACTTAGAAGAGATGCTCGCGCACGTCCAAACACAGCTCGAAAACGAAATCGACTTGGACAAAGAAAAGATGCCTTCATTAACGAGCGTAATGGAGTCACCAAAGATGGTTAAAAGAACTTCCTCTTTTAGTAAATACGACACTCTGGAACTCCGTAGACCCGCTCCTCGGCCGCCATTGCATCGCATCAACAGCGACATTAACTCTGGAAGTCATTCTTTGAATGGCGATTATGGATATCAGAACGGGAATTCAAAGTTGCGAAGTGCTCAGGACGAAATGGGGTCACAGACGTCCTTCCAGTCCTTCAGGTCCGAACCGGCTAGACATTCAGTCCTCAGTCTGCCGGACAAAAGGGTTGCTGGTTCTCTCAATGGCAGAGGAAGGACCGCCACACTGCCTAGAGGCTACGGGTCCTCGAAGGAGAAGAACTGGGAGGAGTATTGGGCGCAGTAAGTTTTTTTACGTTTTTTTTTGTACTTACTGTTAGATAGAAAAGAATCGATTGGCTTAATCTCGACTATCACAACATTATGCTAATGAACGTCACAACACTGGCTTCTGTACTTTGACAGACCTAATTCTTAATGTAATGATAAATGGGGTTTCCATAAGTGCATATTTCTATGTGTCTGCTGGAACCAGCTAGTGGCCTAAAGGTCTATGTAACCAGGCCAAAAAATTCCAAAAAAAAAAGATCTAATTCGTACCGCGCAGTGAAGCTATTGTAAAATATTTAGTTATCTACGTACACTAATTGTACTAAACTAGTCGTTCTATCTAAAATCACACCTCTATTTCTCGGTGGGGTAGGTAGTTACCACAAATTTCCATAGAATTATATTATTCCGAATTTTGTTTCTTTTTGTGACGTATTTTTTTCGATGTGTCCTTTTCAGAGACATAATTTATGCTCATGTACATGTTTAGTTATTTCTTGCGCTAAATAATATAAAATTGCAGTGTTACCAACATTATCAAATTGTATTTTTTCATCTCTACGAAGATAAGAAAAGATAAGATTTCCTAAGATAAGATTTGTGTTACCAAAAAATAAATGTCACGTGCATTTAAATTACAAGTATGTGTAACATACACAGGTGCTAATTCCTGTAAACACCATCAAATTTTATTTTAAGTTATATCTGTCATTTTCTTATCCGCCGAAAAGGAAAGGGACGGGGGAAGCACATATCTAAAACAACCGTCTAAAAATTTTACATTGGCCAATAACCCGACAGAATAATGTTGACAGCACACGTCAAATGGTTTGCATACCAGCGAGATACCTTTTTGATTCGCTCGGGTTATTCATTAATTTACTCATTCTTCCTAAAATTAAGAACTGTCAATCATCCGTCCCTTTCCTTTTCGGCGGATAAGAAAATTACAGGTATAACTTAAAGTAAAATTAGGAGGTGTCTGCAAGAATCGGGGCCATTGTGCTAATCTGTCGCACTAACATATTTGACGTTTAGTGAGACTTACAGTTCAATGTGTCAAAAAAAGTTAATGTGACATGGTACCAAAGTGTATACATATTAATGCTCGTGGCCGTACGGGCATCAATCTGATAACACATCACGTAACACTCCTTTCCTTCTGCATTTCGTAAACCAAGTTTTAGATTGCAGTTTTTTTACTCCATCTTTCGTTCAATGTTTACACCACCCACGTAATGGCCCGCATCCCTATCACTAATTTCGCCAACGTGTGTGGTGGTAACCATGGCAACCGTCAATAAGCGGTGTAGACATTTGGGTGGTATTAATAAACTTATCTCAGCTTCGAGACAGCCCTCAAGATCATGTCATTGTGACAGTTCTCATAATAAAAACAGAGACTTGAGCATGATCTTGAGGGCAGTCTCAGCTGAGATTAGTTTATTAATACCACCCTTAACACTTTCAAGGACAGAACGTCTAATGACGTTCCGATTCTAAGGTGTCCTACTATCTATTTTGAACCATCAATGACCCATGGTCTCCGCCCGTGAAAGGGTTAAACCCGAATTCGTTTGAAACGGCGAATTATGCTTCTAAATAAAAAAGTTATGAAAATAATCATCTGAAAAGTCTGATATTCTCAATATGGGCAAAAATGGGCATTTTACGTAACATAAGCTCACGACTATATCCCAATTGGAGTAGTCAGAGGTACATCCATCGCAAGATGAACTAAGTACCCACGCGTCACCGAGCCTCCCGTTAGACCAACGTGACAGGTAGTGACTAGTGAGCCGTATCGCCGTGAATATTCAATATTCTTTGAGGAGCTCGGTGTCGCAGCGGTAAGCGCGTTCGGTCTACGATTGTTGAAGTTAAGCAACTTCGTAAAGGCCGGTCATTGGATGGGTGACAACAAAAAAAAAATAAGTTTTCATCTCGAGCTCCTCCGTGCTTCGGAAGGCACGTTAAGCCGTTGGTCCCGACTGCATTATCACTCGTTAATAACCACCAATCCGCACTGGGCCCGCGTGGTGGTTTAAGGCCCGATCTCCCTATCCATTCATAGGGAAGGCCCGTCCCCCAGCAGTGGAGACGTTAATGGGCTGGTGATGATGATGACAATATTCTTTATTTGCAAACTATGATGGTGTACAAGTTTGTAAGTTACATATGAGTTTCACATCATAGAACCTTTCGGGCACAACAAAATAGAAGTTTAAAAGAGAGAAAGAAGCTTTTCAAATAGTAACATCAGTATCATTAAGGTATTCACTAGTGCTGTAGTAACATTTATTAATTAGAAGTTCTTTTATTTTTTAATAAAGATCGTCGGTTACTCACCTCATAAAAACCTAGGTAATGAAAGAAATATGACGTCACTTGAATGAAAAATGCGTTTCGTAGAAAGGGGCGCATTAATTATAGTTATGACTGTACCTTATCGATCGTTAGATAATTAGTAATTTAATTACTCAGTACTTAGCACTTGCAGCTTGACATGATGACCTGCGTTATATTACTTATTATACTTACTACATAACATACACATACATACATACATAAACTCACGCCCGTAATCCCTAATGGGGTGGGCAGAGCCACAAGTAATCAAAGACAACTTGCAGCCACTGTTGATACGAAGTCCAAAGATGGATATGATGAACCTTATGGTGATAAGGGATCAGCCTATCGCCCATAACATTAGTCCATCATGTTAGAGGACGCAATCCCTCTGTCGGTTTTTACGACATGCCCGGGAAGAGAAGCAGCTGAACGTGTTCTATGTTTTTTATCCCCAGATAACCCAGAACAGCATAGAAGCATAACATACATACTACATAACATAGCATCACAAAAAGAAAATTTAAATCGAAAATATTTCTGAGTCGGACGGGACTTGAACCCACAGCTCTTGTCAAGCCAGGACGAGCGTGTTAACCATTACACCACCGGGTCCTCCTCCTGTCAATGTGAAATTATTTCGATCTATGTATTGTCATTAAGCCGATGCCATTTTTTTTTTTTTTTTCGATTTAAATTTTCTCTTTGTGAGTTTCCCTAAGCACGGGTACGTGCTATAAAGACAAAAAAATATTGATTTTAGACCTGTGGGGTTAAAATGGCCACATCGAAGCAATTCATCTAAGAAAGCAATGTTGCAATGTGACATTTGCGCATATAAAAGTAAGTGCGCGATGCAAACAAATAGCAATATTGCTTTCTTAGATGAATTGCTTCGATGTGGCCATTTCAAACCCCCCCCCCCCCCCCCGGGTCTAAATTAAACCAGGCCACTTGAAAGCAAGTTGCACAAAAATGATGAAATTATCTCTAAATCTTAAAACACAATTTATTGAAGTTTGCCATAAGGTCCACCCACAGAGAAAGATGCGGGCCACATGTAGGCAGAAGATAAACAATACGAAAAAAAAATGGCGAAACTAAATATTGAAAGAGAATTTCAACATGGCTCCGTGGGTTGGGATTGGGTCGTGTTATTGTCGAAGGTTTTGGTAAGCTGTGTCATTGAGCCATTGATGCATGCCACAGACAGCTGACAGATATAACTCACGCTAATAATCGCTATCGTGGTGGGTAATAATAGTACTTAAAAGCATTCAAAAATAATTCAGTGCTCAAATCTGTAACTACTTCAATATGAACTGCTGTCGTTGTAAGACAAATTACACAAATTACAAATTTAGTTCTGTGCAATCACTACATAGTATAAAACAACTTTTTCTGTCCCTATATCCCTATGTACGCTTAAATCTTTAGAACTACGCAACGGACTTTGATGCGTTTTTTTTAATAGATAGAGTGATTCAAGGGGAAGGTTTATATGTATAATAACATCCATTAAATAGTGAAGAAATACTGTTGTTTTTGAGGTTTTTAATGTGATGTCGTAAATAATTTCATTTTTTCCTCAGCATTGCACCCGAGCAAAGCCGGGGCGGGTCGCTAGTAAAGTATATTTGGTTTGATTTGATTTGACAAATAAATGCGCGTAAATATGCCTGTCATACCGTCGCTGCCATGCCGTATGATGGCGTGTGGGGCCTTTGGCGGCTCAGTGATATAACCCTGACACCAGAGTTGATGGGGTTAGTAATCCACCTCACAATCCACACGATCTTCTTCTAACGTCTGGATTGTGAGGTGGATTATCAACCTCATCAACCCTGGCGTCAGGGTTACTATTGAGCCGCCAAAGGCCCCTGACATGGCTCATGTAATGACTACGTACTTACATCAGCAACTAGTAACCTGGACCGAAACTTTCACTCCGAACTATTCTTCTTGTTCATGGGACGTAATTTCGACAGAATCGATTGGGTTTTGACCTTTTTTTGTCGTAATTTCGTCCGATTATAGCGTTCAGAGAAGAACTATTGGTGATTTATTTTTTGTAACTGGTTCCGTTGTACTGCAGCCTAAGCGCGACGCCACGCGACGCGACTTAAAATAAGGTCCATGGTACACGCGACTACCGGAACATCCGCGATTTTTTCAAAATGTCGCAACCCAAAGGAAATATCTTATTATTGTATATTCTTCTCTCGTGTGAGGTGGAGTACCAACCTCATGAACCCTGGTGTCAGGGTTACTATTGAGCCGCCAAAGGCCCCTGACATGACTCATGTAACGACTACGTACTTAGGTACATCAGTAAGTAGTAACCGGGACCAACGGCTTAACGTGCCTTCCGCCTTCCGAAGCACGGATCAACTTACTTTCGGACAATCAGGTGATCAGCCTGTAGTGTCCTAATCAAGCTAGGGATCACAAAGTAATTTTTGTGGTATTTCTCTACCGGGTTTCGAAACTGGGACCTCCGGATCGTGGGCCCAACGCTCAAACACTGGACCACGGAGGCCGTTGTATTGTATATAAATAATTATTACTTATTCTATGCCTAAATACACGTCAAAAAAACCCCCGAAAACTTCCGTAGCGCATCTGTGCGTGAGACCTTAGATCTTTCCTTTAAGGATATTATGCAAGCGCTCGTACCTTGTCGGATTTGCAGTTTCCTTCTGAGGAAGGATAAAAACTATTAACTGATGTGAGGCAGCTAAATTACTCAATTGTATAACATTTCATTATTTTTTTTTAATAAGAACTTCTAAGGCCCTGTGCCGAGGTTTTTCTTGCAGCTTCTTTTCCCCGGCTATACAGGTTGTGTACAACCCAGACGATAAGAAGAAGCGTATGCTGTATATCCATATAATTTACCCAAATAATTTAATAAAACCCCTATTTTTTTTTCCTGTTACGTGTGTTTATTAAATAAATACATTTCGGGACTTGCAACACTATTGTGGTTGAAAGTTGCCACCCTTTCAACATTTTAATTTCCAAAGTGTCTATCGAAGCATGGTAACCTATTTATCTAATTAATAAATACCCAGACAGACTAATGTAATTGGCATGGTTTCCCTTGAGTATGTTCGGATACACGCACATGGTTTTAAAAGAACGGTCGACGGCATGGGTCACGTAGTAATAATACGACTTATAGTACAATACCAAAAAAAAAAACCAAAGCTGATAAAGTGCTGGAAAGAGTTGGAGAAAAGAGAACCATAATGAAGACTATAGAGAACCGGAAAGGAAATATGATTGGCCACCTGATACAACACGATTCATTTATAACAAACATCATAGAAGGAAAATTTGAAGGGAAGAGAGGAAGGGGTAGACCTAGGAGAACATTTATTAAAAAAATAAAAGAGAAGGTGCAGGTCGTGTCGTATGAGGAGGTGAAGGATTTGGCGGTAAGAAGAGAGGAATGGCGATTACTCCACCGGCAAGAGCGCAGCTCTTAAATAGAGAGAGAGAATAAAATCCAATACCATACGATAAGGAATAATACCACGTATAGAACGGCAACTCTCCGCTCCCCACCAGCGGGTGAGCTAGGTTTAAAACATTTATCCAAAAACTGTCAAGCAGACAATTGGGATGTAGTCGTGAGCTTAATATGGGCATCTGTCTGAAATAAAATTATTTTTTTTTTAATTTTTTTTTTTTATGAACCTCTTAGGCCAGGTTTCCACTGACGCGGAGATGGGCGGAGAAGAGCGGAGATGTGCGGATTTGACCAATCACAGCGTTCGAGAGAGCGAAAAACGAAGACGCTCTGTCAGTCTCTCCCTCACTGTGATTGGTCGATTCCTGCACATCTCCGCTCATCTCCACACAGCTCCGCGTCAATGGAAACGCTGCCTTACTCATGGCTCACATAGTTTCCCTAGAGAGTCTGTGCGCAGTCGCGTACACGCATGAACATTACCAGTATTAAAGGCGGACGTCGCGATTGACGGCAAGGTCGTCCAGTGAATTATACGCTCCCTTTAATGCTCATCGTCGGGATAACGTAACTTCGCACCTGTAAGCCGTATTGGAGTGAGTTGAGTCACACAGACAGTCACCTTAGTTCTTAGCGGTTTAGGGCCATTTAGTTCGGCGTCCGAAGGAAGTAATATACGATCCCGGCGACCCGATTACTCTAGCCGACTATAGAGGCGGCCAATCAGCTCGCGACACCAAACACTTCAGGACCCCGATACCGACCCCGCCGGCGTGGTCGACAATTTCCCTCAATCAATATTTTTTCCTCTCAGATGACGCCTTGGCCGAGGTTCGCGCCCTACTGGACACCCTCAATCCTGTTGCCTTAAACGTTGTACCGGGTGAGAGCCTTCAGCGCTCCCCATTTGTCCGGCCAAGTAGTTAATGCCATCTGCGGCAAGTCTACAATAAGTCACGTCAAAAAAAGGCCATTTACTAGTGATGATGATGATATTTACTAGTATTGTAGTTTGGTAATTAACACATTATAATCTTGAGTGCGTATTACACGGCCTGCAGGATATAAATTTAACAAAATCCACAAAAATTACGTATTTTTTACGTATAATAAAACTCACCTTTAGTTAAGGTAAGATATTTATTGCATTCCTGATGTTTTTACAGAGGTCTTAAAAGTAGAGCAAAGTACAAACAGGAACCCTGTAAGGGCACGACACCAACAACTTAAAATTACACACAATGAAAATAGAAAACTAAAAATAATAAAGATTAAGTTTAAAATAATACGTACATTTACAATAATCAGTACCTAACAGATTCGTTAAAAACTCATGCAGCGTATAGAATGCTTTTTCAGTTAAGTATTTTCTTAACGACATTTTGAAGAGATGTATTTTGTCTATTTTAGTTATGAATTTAGGTAATTTATTGTATATTCTCACGGACATAGAGTGAGGGCCGGAGTCTACAAATGTGAAATGGTCAGTTTGTCAGTTTTATACCATATTATATATTTCTCCTCTAAATGTTGTAACGCCTTGTTTTCTAGTATTTATTTATTTATTTATTTGTTGCATGTCACATGGTGGCTTACAGTTCTTAAAGTAAATAATGTATAAGCATGTGACACCCTGTAAGGGCACCGCAAAAGTATTCCAACAATAACTTAAAACTAAAAAAATATAAACTATTTTTTATATAACTAAACTTACTTTATTTAAAAAACATATAATATATACTACCTACTTATACTATTATTATTTTTAAGTAATTATCAGTAACTAAGCTTTATTTTATATATTTAGATAACAATAAAATTATTATTTATTTAACTTATTACAGTCATTAAATAGCTCTTCTAACTTATAAAAGGCTTTATTTAACAAATACTTTTTTAGTAGTTTTTCGAAACAGGATAACTTCTCTTCCTTTTTAATATAGTTAGGGATGCTATTGTAGATTTGAATAGAATTCAATTTTACTACTACAACAGCCAAAACTACATCCACGTATTTTCGTATCCTCGAAGGAATCTCCCGCCAAACGTACTTTTTCTTTTTCCAACTTTTTTTTTAAACCGGCCAAATCCACATGTTGCCAGTTCGTTGCCTAATCGCGTACTGCGGAATGTTAGAGCATGCATCGCTATTTCTGCTCTAACTTTTCGTTCCACTTTTTGAGCGCTCCAGTTCAATCTACGGTACTTATATTATTATATCAATGCTAAAAACCAACCAAGGCTCACGCATACCTCAGTCATGAAGGAAAACCGCATCCATGCAATATTCACCCGTTATTTTCCGTATAGATTTATGTAACTATGTAATATAACCTCCACTTGTCCTCTAAGACCTTGATGACTATTGATAAAACGTCCAAGCTAGGTCAGATTGATTAGTTACTGTCGAATGTAAGGGTGAAAAGTTTAGGTGACAGTTACACTGAATATTTAAAAGCCCCAGGGGTGTTAAAATGGCCACATCGAAGCAATTCATCTTAAAAAGCAATATTGCAATTTGACATTTGCTCATATATAAGTAAATGCGCAATGCTAACAAATGCGTAATAGCAATATTGCTTTTTGGGATGAATTGCTTCGATGAGGCATTTTTAACCCCCCAGTTCTCGATTTGCCAATGCAGCCGGGACCAACGGCTTAACGTGCCTTCCGAAGCACGGAAGAGCTCGAGATGAAAACTTTTTTTTGTGGTCACCCATCCTATGACCGGCCTTTGCGAAAGTTGCTTAACTTCAACAATCGCGGACCGAGCGCGTTTACCGCTGCGCCACCGAGCTCCTCCTGATAGATATCAATTCATAATTATGGTTTGAATCATCTTCCAAAGTGTTTGTTATGGTGTAACTAACTCCCTGTATACTGCGTAGTACCAATATTAAGTTGCCAATATTTTCACCATAATTCTGGTAGTCAAAAAGCCTGACCTTGGGAAGCAATATCCGTACATCCGTCGGCAATCCACCCTGAAAGCTGTCGATCGGCGCTAATGCCTTCCAGGCAGATAATGGTCTGGCTACCTACATAAAATAAGCTCACAAATATACCCCAGTTGTGGTCTTCTTAACATAACATAACAAATACTTTATTGCACAAACAGGAAAAAACAAAATACAAAACAAAAGAGAAATAGAATGAGTGAATGAATATCTTCCAGGCTCGCTTGAGGAGCTCGGTGGCGCAGCGGTAAACGCGCTCGGTCTGCGATTGTTGAAGTTAAGCAACTTTCGCAAAGGCCGGTCATTGGATGGGTGACCACAAAAAAAAAAACGTTTTCATCTCGAGCTCCTCCGTGCTTCGGAAGGCACGTTAAGCCGTTGGTCCCGGCTGCATTGGCAGTCGTTAATAACCATCAATCCGCACTGGGCCCGCATGGTGGTTTAAGGCCCGATCTCCCTATCCATCCATAGGGAAGACCCGTTTGACATTTAATGAGACTTCCGGTTTGATTTGTCAAAAAAGTTAATGTGACATGGTATCAAAGTGTAAGCGAGCGTGATGGCGCCCAGAGTATATTACAGGCTGATCACCTGATTGTCCGAAAGTAAGATGATCCGTGCTTCGGAAGGCACGTTTAGCCGTTGGTCCCGGTTACTACTTACTTAAGTACGTAGTCGTTACATGAGTCATGTTAGGGGCCTTTGGCGGCTCAATAGTAACCCTGATACCAATGTTGATGAGGTTGGTAATCCACCTCACAACCCACACGATAGAAGAAGTGTAGATTACAATGCATGTAGATGGTGTATTTGCGTATGTTCGTTAAATTAGTGTGTGTGAGAGTGCGTGTGTGTATGTGTGAATAGGGTGTGTGCCAGTAAGTGAAAGTGTTCTATGTTTTTTTATTCGCACCCAGAACAGTATAGAACCTAATACATAATTCGTCATAACATTATTTTTTTATTACTGTAGTTTTAAAGTACAGTGTTAATCTATGAAAAGCTTGCGCTGACACGACGTATTTCGCAACCCGGTGGGTGACAAGCTTGGCTCAACGGTTATGCAACCTTCGCCCTACAACCTACACAGACGTGCGCCCACGCTGCCCTACTGCCCTTATCGACGTAACATAAACGGCCTATGAGCACACACCCGACAAACCGTACAAAAATCTCGTTCTTGACAAATACCACAGATACTAAACAGATGCGGCGTGTGCTGCCTTAACACATTGACACATTTGTCGTTTAGTTAATACTATATTAAAAAAATGCAAGAAAATAGAACAAAAAAAAAAACAAGATACTTAAACATTATCAGCCTATATACGTCTCACTGCTGGGCAAAGCCTCCCATTAAACAATTTTGGAGGAGGTATGGAGCATACTCCACCACGCTGCTCCTTTGCTTTGAGGTGTTTTTACGGCTAATAGCCGGGACCAACGGCTTAACGTGCCTCCGAATCACGGAATCATCTTACTTCTTCGGACTACTTTTTAAACTTGAGACTGACAGACTTTAAGACAAATTGAGTTATTTAGATATCCATTCTTCACGATCTTTCGCAGCCGTTATCGCTTGTTACCACGACAAGCGGAGTTGCCCCAATAGAGTTGGTTCATTTATCGCGCGATACGCGATACAACACCGCAATAAAAACAAACTAACGTCACATTTCTAACATATCCCTTCATTTGTCCACAGCGAGCAGTCTATAAGCAGCGCCCGCGCATCCGTGATGGTGTACGACGACGGCCTCAAGCGCTGGGTGCCGTCGGGCACCAGCTCGGGGCTGTCGAAAGTGCACATCTACCATCACACGCAGCACAACACCTTCCGAGTTGTCGGCAGGAAGCTGAACGACCATGAGGTGAGATCCTAAATTCTTCTTTTGACTGGGTGTACAGATACTTCCCTAATAGACTTGGGGTACAGATACTTCCCTAATAGACTTGGGGTACAGGTACTTCTCTAGTAGAGTCGGGGTATAGATACTTCCCTATTAGAATTGGGGTAACGACCCTTGTGTCTACACATCATCATTATCCCGTTTTTCACAGGGTCCGCTAACCTAACCTGAAGATTTGACAGGTCCAGTTTTTTACAAAAGTGACTGCCTGTCTGACCTTCCAACCTGCGAAGGGAAAACCATCTCAATACATGTTAGGTCACATATCTCCGAAATGCACTTCTCGGGAATGTGGGTTTCCTCACGATGTTTTCCTTCACCGCCGAGCACGTGATAATCATTTATGATCCAAACATGAATTCGAAAACAAATTCGATAATTATTGGTTTAGGCCTGTGCTGGGTTCAAACCTGCGACCTCAAATTGAAAGGCAAGCGTTCTACCAACTGGGCTGCCGCGGCTTCTTGATCCCTGTGTTTACACTTGCTAACGTATAATCCGTGCGAATCGAGTCGGCCTCTCTTTATACAGGACGGGTTATACGTTAGCTTAGCGAGTGTAAGAACTAAAAATAATTTGAATTTATCGTGGTATACCTACCTTTCTCCCTGTTAAGTACCTCGACTATACATATACAAAACATTTACACAGGGTGTCTAGACTTTAATTTAAAACAGGCGATCACGATAATAAAAAAACCGTTAGAAATACTCTAGCGCGCCATATTAATTAAGATAAGGGCCCTTAATTAATATGCAAGTAATTAACCCATTAATTACTTGCTAGTACCTATGTATTTTAACAATTAAACCGTTGATAATAATAATGCCTGGTTATTTTCAAGAATAAATATATCCAAAAACACAAACAAAACAAAACAAAAAATGTGTCTGTCCATAATTTTAAATGGGCATACTTAAAAATTTGTTCTAGAAAACGCCACTAGATGGCACTGTACGGAATTAGAACGCGCAAACGTATATGTTCATTGTGGATAGAACCTCGATCACTTTGATTCAATTAGGCGTAAAATTTCTTGAAGAAAAGACGCTGCTTCGCTATAAGGTCAACGCATTAAAACGTGTTGTCCGGTAGGTGGCGTGGGTAATTAACTTATAATGTAGTTTAGTACATAAGGAAAAAATGCACTGCATTCTGCATTAAATGACTCAGTACATTCCGACCTATTTAAACGAAATTCACCGAAACTTTCGTTTTCGAGGGGAAATCGAATAAATATGAATCATAGTCATAATACTCTAAACGTTTTCCACTACTTCGTGGAAACTGAAATATGTATGCTGTGACGTCACAATCGACGTTGACGAGGCAAGTGGACCTTGACTTTTAAAAGTCGATAATACCTCAAGCGTGGCTTCCATTCACTAACGGTAGCTTTCATTCACATTTAATAAAGGACAATGCTGCGCTAAATGCACTGTTTCGTTTTCACCCGACTGCGAAGCAAAAAGAGGGTTATGTGTTTGACCGCAATGTATGTCGTTCGTTACCTCTTCTAAAGAACTTTTTAAAGTAAAAAAGCAATGAAAAATCAGTAATAAATGCACGGTTTAATTTTTACCCGACTGCGGAACAAAAAGAGGGTTATGTGTTTAACCGCAGATGTATGTATGTACGTCGTCTGTTCCCTGTTCTAAATCACTTTTTTAAAGTAAAACAGCAAGGAAAAATCAGTAAAAAATACTTATCAAAATTTAACCAATGAGGTGTCAATAAAAGCGTCTTGATTGTCCGGTTATTTGACGTCACGTTAATTTAAATGTGGCGCCCTCTATTGCTCGAGGACATAAAATGAAGAACATTCTTTTTTCAATCTGTCCTTCCTTAGTTTGCTTCGATTTTTCCGTACTCGGATTTTAGTTTTTAAACTTTTTTTCACATGTACATGCATACGTTAGATACACGCCTGTAATTCCCATTGGAGTGAGCAGAGCCACAAGTAATCAGAAGGCAACATGCCTCCACCACATAATTCCAGCATAGAAGCATCCTATGCACGCCCGTAATCCCTAATGGGGTGGGC
Organism: Pectinophora gossypiella; assembly: GCF_024362695.1. Taxonomy (NCBI): domain Eukaryota; kingdom Metazoa; phylum Arthropoda; class Insecta; order Lepidoptera; family Gelechiidae; genus Pectinophora; species Pectinophora gossypiella. Next base: position 8,459,775 of record NC_065428.1, on the reverse strand, counting down.
AGAGCCGCAAATATTCAAAGACAACTTGCAGCCACGGTTAATGCAAAGTCCTAAGATGGATATGATGAACTTTATGGTGACATCATATCCCCCAAAAATAATATAGATGGCGTTGTACAGATTTAACGTGATAATTATTAATTACCTAATTTCTCATTGCTTGGGTAATTAAATATTCAAAAATATAATGTAATGGCAGAAGCATATATAAAAATAATTGTATCAGATTATGTATAGGATTATGTTACTATCTTCCTTTATTGCTTCTTTGTTTTGATCAATTGGAAAATTCTACTTGATATCAAACAACTCTCAGCTCTGTTCTTGCGTCCGCACCACATTGCGATTTGTTTGGAAGTGCGATTGTATGTTTGTTGAGTGAATGTGTAAAAGTATTTGAACCTTTGATGCCTGTTAGTACTGTCCAATGATATATAATAATATAAATATGAATGTGTAGTAGTTTTAAGTTCTTGGGATATGAATATTGTTTGTAACGCAATGGATATATATCTGTAATGTTGCAAATGTAAGTGTAATATTAAATAAATAAATAAATAAATCAACTCAGAATCATGGTCTGAATTATCCCTCAAAGTTTTCGTTACGATGTCCCTAACATCTATATTTTCGAACGTGAGATGAAAGCAAGCTTTGGCGGCGTGGGTGTGCTGCCGCCAAAGGGTGTTTTCGGGGTACCGAACTGAGCATAGTACCCCGCTAGTCATAAGTTGGTAGTGTGACTAGGGATCGACGATCCAACAGTGTTGTGTTGGAAGCTGTATATATGCGTCTTGCTATGTAAACTTCGATATCGCGTTTCACGACTGCTTGAAGACTGCATTATTGAATGTGGTGCCATCTGTTGCATGTGAGCGAAACTAGGTGGCCAACTAGTTGGGTCCGCCACAAAGCAATTCAAAAATAAGGCCCCAAGTCTATCACGGATTCTTCTTTGATATATTAAACTCATCGTTGGTCATCTCTGTTTCCAGGTGGTGATAAACTGCGGCATAGTCCGCGGTCTCAAGTACAACCAGGCGACTCCCACGTTCCACCAATGGCGGGACTCGAGACACGTCTACGGGCTCAATTTCTCGTGTCGCGAGGACGCCGACAGCTTCGCGCGCGCCATGATGCATACACTCGAGGTACATTAATGCCATCATCATCACCAGCCCATTAACGTCCCCACTGCTGGGGCACGGGCCTTCCCTATGGATGGATAGGCAGATCGGGCCTTAAACCACCACGCGACCCAGCAGCCCAGATTGTCCGAAAGTAAGACGATCCGTGCTTCGGAAGGCACGTTAAGCCGTTGGTCCCGGTTACTACTTACTGTTGTAAGTAACTAGTAGTTATATGAGCCATGTCAGGGGCCTTTGGCCGCTCAATAGTAACTCTGACATCAGGGTTGATGAGGTTGGTATTCCACCTCACAACCCACACGATAAGAAGAAGAAGCAATGGTTCCTTCCATTATTGGAGGCATGGTTGTATCTATTGGTGACAAGTGTGTGGACATGAGTGTGGCCAGCAAAGTGAAGAAGTACGGTCACTAGCATTAATATGTATACACTTTGGTACCATGTCACATTAACTTTTTTGATAAATTGAACTGTAAGTCTCACTAAATGTCAAATATGTTAGTGCGACAGAGTCCTAAAGCGGGTACATTATATTGCTCATGACTGTACACTGAGCTCATCAGTGCATCTACATAAATGTTATCAACTAGCCATGATATAATTAGTAAGGAGAATAATTAAATTTATTCCACCTCACAATCGACACGATAAGAAGTGTCTCACCACCATAATGTTACAGGTGCTAGCCAACAAGCCCGCAGGCAACGTGGCGCCGCCGCCGCCGCAACCGAACCCGCCCGCCGCGTACAACGGACACAACAACCAGCACTACGACGAGGATATGGGGTACAGGTACTGCCAGTACTAGTTACCTTTATGTTGTTTTGTTTGTTTCAGACGACATACTTAGACTATACTCTCGGTGGGGTTAATCATTAGCTTCCAAACGTTTTTTCGATTCTGCTCCGCACCACCCAAATCCCCTGGTAGTTGCGGCTTCCGAGTACCTACATTCCGCTTAGGGACGGTACTGAAAAGTATCGGCGTCCGAAGGACGTAATATACGATCCCGACGACGCGATTACTCTAGCCATAGAGACAGCCAATCAGCTCGCGACACCAAACACTTCAGGTCCCCGATACCGACCCCGCCGGCGTGGTCGACGATTTCCCTCATTCAGCGCTTATCGCTATCGACCCACTAGGGTCGATTAATTCTTTCAAATATTTTTCCTCTCAGACGACGCCCTGAGCCGAGGTTCGCGCCCAACTGGGCACCCTCAGGCCTGTTGTCTTAAACGTTGTACCGGGTGAGAGCCTTCAGCGCTTCCCATTTGTCCGGCCAAGTAGTTAATGCCATCTGCGGCAAATCTACAATAAGTCTCGTCAAAATATTGGTGGGGTTAATTTAAAATTATTTTTGTTCGTTAGCTCCACTATTTTTGTAATGTCGTATTTAATTATAATATATATGTCTAATATAAATGGGTATATGTCTGTATGTATTTATTTTTATATATTTCTATTTTATTTTTTATTATTTTTATTTGTTTTTTTTTTTATTTATAGTATTTATTATTTTATACAAGATGTTGCACTGTCCCACACCAAATTGTAATAATGTTTCCTTTCCACTGGTTGCCTGGAAAAAATTGCTGCTTAGCAATAATGCCGCCAGATTGTACTGTATCTATCATCATTTGTGTAAATTTGTTTTGCATGTTGTGTGCACACAACAAAGTATATTTGTATTTGTATTTTATTAATATTTATTCCATAGTTAATACAGGGTGTTAGTGACATCGTAACGAATACTGAGGGGGATGATTCATGATTCAGACCATGATTCTGAGTTAATATCAAGTGGAATTTTCCGTCACAAAATTCATGACTTTTTTTAGTTTTTTTTAATTATATTTCAATTCTATACGTTTGCGATGGAAAATTCCATTATATTATTCGTTACGATGTCACTAACACCCTGTATAGTTCTTACATTTTGAACCATTATTCCTTTTGACACACAGTGGGCATGGGCTAGGGTGACGCCAGAAGTGTGTCGAGGGGCTAATTGTCCTTGCCAATACATTAACATACATCTACTCCATTCCAGAACGATGACCCGTGAAGACGCGGCCATGCTGCAACAACCACAGTACCATGCCCCACAGAACCATCAACACCAATATCACGCCCCACCCAGCCAGTACCATGCGCCGCACCATCAGGTAAGTGTCACCAGAAGATCACTTCCAATTGCAAACGACAGGCTGCAACGACTTGAGTGGAGGCGACATTACTGGTTCCTTTCAAAGTCTATAATGTATTTTTTTATTTATATAATTTAAGAGGCGTACTGGTTTAGCCTGATAAAGTGCTCAATTATTGAAATGAAATGTATTTCTTTGGAGTCATACGCGATTATTATATGTATTAGTGTAGTTTGCTTTATATGAAATACCCACATCAAGTAATATTTACTTAAGTAAATAAATAAAATAAATACTGGTTCCTTACGATCAACAATACTAACTAGGGTGACATGACTGTGCCCGCGTTAGAGATCACGGCATAGCCGCCGTGACGAGTTGCTTGCTACCGTTAACGTGACGCCTACATTATGACAAGAGCGTTTATGCATTTTTTATTTCAAAAGAAAAAAAATGTAACATTACATTCCCCTCTACAGCAGCAGGTCCCAACCCCGCCTGCGCCGCCGCCGCACGCGCACTCACACACGCAGCCTCATGCCCACGCGGCTCATACGCACGCGCCGCACACTACGCATACATTGCCGCATCAGCCGCCGGCCGCTCCTACGCCGACACATCATCGTACTAACAGGTAACACTTGTCCATGGGCAGAAAGAACTTAGCATTTTAATTTTAAGACACTCAGGCTCAAGTAAAATAAAATATGTCTGTGTCTTCCCTGGTTTGATTAGGACATTGATCCGTGCTTCGGAAGGCACGTTAAACCCTTGGTTATCATGGTTGACCTACTGGTTATAAGTACGTAGTCGTTACATGAGTCATATCAGGGGGCTTTGGCGGCTAAATAATAACTCTGACACCAAGGTTGATAAGGTTGATAATCCACCTCACAACCCACACATTAGAAGAAGAGGATCTCTGATACATACATACATACATAAACTCACGCCCGTAATCCCTAATGGGGTGGGCAGAGCCACAAGTAATCAAAGACAACTTGCAGCCACTGTTGATACGAATTCCAAAGATGGATATGATGAACCTTATCTCTTATGATCTCTGATCTGCTGTGTTTTATCTTAAGTGGTATTGTAAAGAAGCTATTAATAATTGAAAAAAGTCATTAATAATAATTGTTTTATTTATTGGCATAAAACGAAGTGTGTCATTTACTAATTTGAGTTTTGTTTTTCTAAACACACTATTTATTCTTCTTCACACACTATTTAAGCTTCTTTACAAAGCTCTTTGTTATAACGTTGTAAATGACAGTCATTAGCATAAAAGAACATGCTTTATAAAACTACGAATGCGAGGATGATTTACTATTAAATAAGCTCAGTCTGTTGGTGATCTTTATAGATACCATTTGTGTGTTTTGAGAAAGTTGTCCCGTGAATTTAAGAATCATAACACCGATTTGTTCAAGGTTAGTTATATTCGTACTCGATCTTACGCAGTAATCTATTTGATAATAGAAAGAAAACAAGATTTCATCAATGGAGTAGTTCTTAGGTTTAGATTTGTCGATTTAATTTTCTCTTAATGTAAATATGTGTAAATATGTGTGTTGACAGGGTGGGGAGGGGGGAGATGTAAATGAGATCCATGGACTCATTACGTTCTCTATGGTATTAATAATCTTTGTCTTATAAAATGTCAAAAATATAATTTTATTTTCTGAAGAAGAGGTTATGTAAAAATGTGAATTATTTGCTTCGAATGTTGTTTCTTTATTTCAGGTGAATTTAGTTATTTAGTATAGAATAATGTAATTACTTAAAACAAGTGTATTAATAAAAAATCTTTATTTCAGAGAAACGCAACGTAGTTTTTATTTCACAAGAATATTTCATTGTCTTTAAGAACACAATGGCCCCGATTCCTGGAGACACCGTTTAATTTTATTTTAAGTTATATCCGTCATTTTCATATCCGTCGAAAAGGAAAGGGACGGATGATTCACGGCTCTTAATTTTAGGAAGAATGAGTAAATGAACGTGTCGGGTTATTGACGGATGTAAAATTTTTAGACGGTTGGTTTAGATTTGTGCTTAAAATTGACGTGTGTTCCATACATTTTATGCTTGTCGATTACCCGTCCCTTTCCTTTTCGGCGGATAAGAAAATGACAGATATAACTTAAAATAAAATTAGATGGTATTTACAGGAATTAGCACCATTATATATGTATAAATAACGTCCGGTGTGTGTGCCGCAGCGCCCCGATGGCCCCCAACATGTCGCTGTCGGCGCCGCCCGCGCCGCCTCCCGTGCCGCCGCACCAGAACCTGCCGCCGCCTAATGTGAGTAGATAGCGTAGCCACCGAACACGAAGGGACGTCTGTCGAAGGACTTATAAACATGCAGCATAATTAAAACCAGAACAAATATGAAAAATAATCACAACCGTCCTTTGGTCTTTGCTGATATGCAATTTATCCCAGGTAACTTTATGGCGAAAGAAATTTCAATATATAGGAGACTATGAGTCTCTGCTAAAAAGTGTCCAAAATCATACATACGTACATAAACTCACGCCTATTTCCCACTAAGCTTCAGTAAGATCTACTCTGAACCGACGTGAGTGTATGCAACGATTGATGAATGCGGTGGAAGCGAGAGAAGTATGTCAGGATCGAAGCAAATGGAATTCCATAGTCTCTGCTTACCCCGGTGGGAAATAGGCGTGAGTCTCCAAAAAAATATTATTTTTTTCTCTTTATTTTGAATTCCTTTAAAATTTATTGTTTGTTTCTATAATTCCAGGGTCCTATGGCTCCGCCTACACCGCCTGCCGCGCCTCAACCGCCACCGATGGTGAGTTGCGACATAACTCGTGTTATATGTTTTTTGGTTTAAATGTTTACGCTATTTTCACACCAGAGGATACTTAAGCACGTCGACAATAATGCCTGAGGGCTTTTTAGAATTATATAAGAAAAGCGTGGTGAGCCCGTACGTGAAGCTCTCGTCACACTGCGGGCGTCACGCTTGGCGCGACGTCACGCGCCCGCAGTGTGACGTAAGCTTTATAATTGAATAATTGCGTCAATATGTTTGAATTTGTATGTATGTCCTTCAGCTACTGGCATTATCGTCACGTCCATAACGTTATCCCGTTTTTCACAGGGTCCGCTTGCCTAACCTGAAGAATTGACAGGTCCGGTTATTTACAGAAGCACTTTCTCGGCGATGAATTCATCACGATGTTTTCCTTCACGTCTGAGCAGGCGTTACATTACATACATGGCGTCACGCTTGTATCCCTTTAGGAGCAGGCAGAGGCGTATAGTGCATGCATCCAATCCTCGCCAGCTGTGTTTAATTAATTACATACTACACAATACACGGACGAAAATATGTTAAGGGTAATTGATATTGACTCTTTCTTCCCCCAGCAGCAGTCCACCCCAGCAGCGCCCGCGGCGGGCGCTCCGCCCCCACCCCCGCCTCCGCCCGGGCCGGGCGCCGTGGCGTCCCCGCCGCCGCCGCCGCCGCCCCCCGCGCCCGCGCCGCCCGACCTGTCGGGGCTGGCGGCGCAGCTGCAGCAGGCCAGGCTGAAGAGGCAGGCCAAGGTTGATACTCATTGGATTTATTTTTGAACCCTCGCTGATTATGATTCCATTGAATTGATATATAAGCACGTCACGAAAAATTGTATGTTAACTTAGCTATACAGTCATAAGCAGTGGTATATAGATTCAATAAATTCATCAAAAATTACGTAGGTTACGGTCGACGTCGTAGCATCTATAGCGCGTGGTGATTCGTAACGCGGTCGGGTTATACAAATCCACGTGTTGCCAGTTCGTCGCCTAATCGTATACTACGACTACGGAATGTCAGAGCATGCAACACTATTTCTGCTCTAACTTTTCGTTTCACTTTCAACGCCTTATTAAGTTACATAGCAAACGTAACCGTGGCATTCAAAAATATCTTTATTCAATAGGTAACATAATTACACTTTGAATCGTTAATTTTTACATAACGAACGTCTCATCCGCCTAAAACTACTGCAGCCTTTCACAACCTGTATAGCAGGGGAAAAGAAGGGGTATTTAGGGTTAACGCCAGGTTGATAGCACAATGTGACGAGTGAGGTGTCCCCGCAGCAGCAGCCGGCCACCCCGGGGCCGGGCTCGGAGGCGGCGTCGCCGCCGGGCGGCGCGGAGCACTCGGGCTCGTCGTCGTCGTCGGGCGGCTCGGCGCGCGGCACGCTGCACACCATGATGCACGAGATGCAGCGCACGCTGGCCCGCCGCCGGGCGCACATCGACAAGGCCGAGGTGAGCCACGCCCACACACCGCTATATACTTTATTAAAAAAAAAAAACTAGGGCTACACGTTTAGTCATGCATAAGCCTACAGGCTGCACCTCTAGTGCCGCATAAGTCTACAGGCTACACCTATAGTGCTGCATAAACCCACGAGCTGCACCTTTAGTGCTGCATAAGTCCACATAAAGCACCTTTAGTGCTTCATAAACCCAAGAGCAGCACCTTTAGTGCCGCATAAGTCTACAGGCTACACCTATAGTGCTGCATAAGCCCACAGGCTACACCTATAGTGGTGCATAAGTCCACATAAAGCACCTTTAGTGATTCATAAACCCAAGAGCAGCACCTTTAGTGCCGCATAAGTCTACAGGCTACACCTATAGTGCTGCATAAGCCCACAGGCTACACCTATAGTGGTGCATAAGTCCACATAAAGCACCTTTAGTGCTTCATAAACCCAAGAGCAGCACCTTTAGTGCCGCATAAGTCTACAGGCTACACCTATAGTGCTGCATAAGCCCATAGGCTACACCTATAGTGGTGCATAAGTCCACATAAAGCACCTTTAGTGCTTCATAAACCCACGAGCAGCACCTTTAGTGCTACATTTACCCACGAGCAGCACCTATAGAGCTACATAAACCCATGAGCGGCATATTTGAGGTTGCATAAATATTTTTTTTAAATAAAACTTCTAATTAAAAAAAAAAATAATAAAATAAATTAAAAGAAAAACTATTAAATAAAATTCTAATTAATTTATTATTTTTTACTGTATTTTTTTTGTATAATAATACAGTGAATTTTCAGATTCCTTATCTAAGTGTGTGTGTCGCAGGAGTCGTGCGCGGAGTCCCCGCCGCCGGTGAAGTCGTGGGAGCGGGCGGCCACGCTGCCGCACCGGCTGCCGGCCGCATGTAACGGCCAAACCAATAATACAAACAATAACAACCATAGTGAGTCGCTTGCGAGGTTTCATTTGCGCTGACAGTATATATTTATTTATTATTAAGACAATTTGCAAAGAGATTTTTTTAATATGTCTGATTCGGACGTGACTTGAGCTCTTGTCAAGCCGGGACGAGCGTGTTAACCATTACACCACCACCACGGGTCTGATATTTGAATCGCTCGCCTTTTTACTCACGTGCGATCCGTTAATTTTTATATGCACCAGCCGCGTCTGCAAGACAACCTCGCCGCGCGCGGCGCGAATTATATCGAGCGCTTGGACCAATAAACGATACGAATGCTATCTACGTAGATGGACGTCAAACGGCTATTGGTCGAAGCGCTCAATATAATTCGCGGCTGTATAGTGTATACCTGTTATAATATTACAGAATTTTTTAATGATGATATAAATAAATATATATAGTAGGTAGTTATCCTTCAATTGCTCTAAATAAATAGCTATTATAGGTTATTAATTTAAGTGTAAAGTTCCTAAAGAGTAGATTTAAGATATGTTAGTTATAGATTCCTTTTTTATTGTTATTATTTTTAAGTAATCGGCAACTAGTTGCCCCTATTGTTTGCTGTGCCCTAGCAGGGCGTCACATGTACGCATATTTATTACAACACCTTGTATAACTTGTGACTTGCAATAAACTTCTATTCTATTCTATCTTCCAAATGGCAAGTTCTAATGTGTTACGTGAAATGGGTATATATTTTCGAACGTGAGTTGAAGGCGAGCGGGGCAAAAATAAGGCCCCAGAACTTCGTCCTATCCGGCGCCATCTATCAGAAATATTGAGTACTAATATTTTTTAGACTGATAATAAGGTACTTTCCAGCTCGGTGACGCAGCGGTTAACGCGCTCGGTCTGCGATTGTTGAAGTAAAGCAACTTTCGCAGAGGCCGGTCATGGGATGGGTGACCACAAAAAAAAAAAGTTTTCATCTCGAGCTCCTCCGTGCTTCGGAAGGCATGTTAAGCCGTTGGTCCCGGCTGCATTAGCAGTCGTTAATAACTACCAATCCGCACTGGGCCCGCGTGGTGGTTTAAGGCCCGATCTCCCTATCCATCCATAGGGAAGGCCCGTGCCCCAGCAGTGGGGACGTTAATGGGCTGATGATGATGATTATAAATCGACATTTACTAGCTCGTCGGCACGTATGTTATGTGTAGTTAGATATATTTATTTATATAAGTATATCGTATGGTACGTAGTTAATAAAGAGTGAGCACTAAATAACAATGGAACATTTTTCACAATGACAGCCTCCATGGTCTAGTGGTTAGAGCGTTAGGCTCACGATCTGGAGGTCCGGGTTCGATTCCCGATGGGGACATTGTCGAAATCACTTTGTGAGACTGTCCTTTGTTTGGTAAGGACTTTTCAGGCTTGAATCACCTGATTATCCGAAAAAGTAAGATGATTCCATGCTTCGGAGGGCATGTTAAGCCGTTGGTCCCGGCTATTAGCCGTAAATACACCTGCACCAACCCGCAGTGGAGCAACGTGGAGTATGCTCTATACTCCCTCCGGTTGATTGAGGGGAGGCCTGTGCCCAGCAGTGGGACGTATATAGGCTGTTTATGTTTATGTATTTTTCGCAATAAACGATCTAAACATTTATATGCAAACTGCTTATTATGTTATGTTCCGTCTATGGATAGTTTAGAATAGAATTTTAGATTAGGGGTGGTATTAATAAACTAATCTCAGCTTCGAGACTGCCCTCAAGATCATGTCAATGTGACAGTTCTCATATAAAGACAGGGACTTGAGCATGGTCTTGAGGGGTAGTCTCAGATGAGACCACCCTAGATTTAGACAAGATTTAGCGTCACACCATTGTGTTTTGTCATAATCATAAAGGTTTGTCCACGTTAAGACTTTTAAGGCAAGAGTGGTCACATAGTCATTTCAAATAGTACTGAACATCTTTTATATTCCGTTAAGAATTCCCACCTAAATAGTTACACATTGTATAGCGAGTGTTAGTGACATCGTAACGAATACTGAGGGGGATGATTCAGACCATGATTCTGAGTTAATATTAAGTGGAATTTTCATTCGCAGAAGTACAGAATTGAAAATAAAATTCAAATTCAAAATATTTATTTCGGAAACTAGTCGATATTATGTTAGTAACAGAAAGCTTAACCTAGTATTAGTAACAGATTAACATTAATATAAGCGAAATGGGACAGGCCCGAGTCACCTATGCAAACAAAAAACTAACAAACAAAACAGAATCAGAATCATTTATTCAACGTAATTATCATGGATAAACTTGTTGAAGGTCAATGTAACATTTTTGAATTTACGTCATTTCGCAAGGTGTTATGGCTGAGGAGAAGAAATGACAAGAAACTGCAACAGCAACACATCTTTTAAATCAATGAGGGTACATTACAAGTTATTTAATAACTAGAGGACTAAACAAATATGAATGTTGCGACAGAAAATTCCACTTACAGAGTCATGGTCTGAATGACCCCTCAAAGTTTTCCTTACGGTGTCACTTAACACCCTGTATATGGGTGTTTGTGTGATAATATATATTATACTATATACAGCTAGAGTTATTATATAAATGTGGTTGTATTTCCAGCTCACGCGGAGTCGGGGGCGGCGGCGCCACAGTCCCCGCGCTCGGTGCGCAAGCGGTTCGGATCCGCCTCCGAGGAGACCATACTCAAGGTATACAAATGGCATTTACTATTTAACTGGAAGTCCACCAAATTTTAAAAAAAATATCTCTATTCAGTTGGTAAGGGTGAATCTCAAAATTTCAAGTTTGGTGACGAAATTTCATATTATTTTTTCGTGAAAAATGGGGTTCCGACATGAAAAGGATCCAAAAGGATCCTCGGTTCCGACATGAAAAAGGAATTTTTCAATTCCCAATTTTCCCAATTTCCCCAATTTTTCGAAAAAATTATATGACAGTTCGCCACCAAACTTGACACATTTTGATATTTACCCGTAACATAGTTAACGTCTCATCCGCCTAAAACTACTGCGGCTTCTCACAACCTGTATAGCCAAAGAAAAGTAGGTACAGGGCTCTAGACAACCTCCGTGGTCTCGTGGTTAGAGCGTTGGACTAATATTCTGGAGGTCCGGGTTCGATTGCCGATGGGGAAATAAATAATTATATCACATGGTCGCCAGGACTTGTGCCCGGTTAATGGCTATATGCTCGTCCCCTATTACATGGATATACATCTCTGCCTAACCCTTCGAGTAGGCAGGCTCAATGTTATGTGTTATATTGTGTGTGTTTTTTTATGGAAGATAGGCAAGCATTTGACCTATATAAAGAAGCTGTGGTAGCCCAGTGGCAAGAATGCTTGACTCTCCCTGTGAGGTCGCAGGTTAGAGTCCCAGTACGGACCTAAACCAATGACTTTCGAATTTGTTTTCCAATCCCTCATAAATGATTATCACATGCTCAATGATGAAGGAAAACATCGTGAGGAAACCCATATTCCCGAGTTTCGGAGTATGTAACCAGTCTTGTATTGTGCTGGTTTCCTTTCGTGGGTCAGACGGGCAGTCGATTCTATAAAAAACTTTCTGTCAAATCTTCAGGTTAGGAAAGCCCCTGCGATTAACGGGATAACGCTAGGGAGATGATGAGGCAAACGTTTGAGCATAATTTCATCATCGTCATCATCAGCCCATTAACGTCCCCACTGCTGGGGCACGGGCCTTCCCTATGGATGGATAGGGAGATCGGGCCTTAAACCATCACGCGGGCCCAGTGCGGATTGATGGTTATTAACGACTGCTAATTCAGCCGGGACCAACGGCTTAACGTGCCTTCCGAAGCACGGAGGAGCTCGAGATGAAAACTTTTTTTTGTGGTCACCCATCTTGTGACCGGCCTTTGCGAAAGTTGCTTAACTTCAACAATCGCAGACCGAGCGCGTTTACCGCTGCGCCACCGAGCTCCTCTGCGTAATCTCACCTGATGGTAAGTAAGGATGAAACATGCTTATGTTTGCAGCAAGTGAACGGCGGCGGCGAGGGCGGCTGCGTGTCCGGTGCGGAGTGGGAGGCGTTCAAGCAGGACGTGCTGCGGGAGATGCGCACGCAGCTGGCGCAGATGAAGCGCGAGATTCTGGACGGTGAGTGCAGCGGTACACTCTCACTGTGGTCCTTTAGTACCATAAGTCACTGTGGTACAACAAGTCACTGTGGTACAATATGACACCGTGTTCCTGTAGTACCATAAGTCACTGTGGTACAACAAGTCACTGTGGTACAATAAGTTACTGTGGTTCAATATGACACCGTGTTCCTGTAGTACCATAAGTCACTGTGGTACAACAAGTCAAAGTCAAGTGGGTTAGCAATAAGGCCGCCTATTGTACTAATTCTATTTCTCTTTTGTTTTGTATTTTGTTTTTTCCTGTTTGTGCAATAAAGTATTTGTTATGTTATGTTATGTTATGTCACTGTGGTACAATAAGTTACTGTGGTTCAATATGACACCGTGTTCCTGTAGTACCATAAGTCACTGTGGTACAATTATTTACTGTGGTTCAATATGACACCGTGTTCCTGTACGACCATAAGTCACTGTGGTACTGTGGTACAACAAGTCACTGTGGTACAATAAGCCACTGTGGTCTTGTGGTTTAATAAGTCACTGTGGTCATGTGGTACAACAAGTCACTGTGGTCCTGTAGTACCATAAGTCACTGTGGTACTGTCGTAAAACAAGTCACTGTGGTCTTATGGTTTAATAAGTCACTGTGGTTCTGTGGTTCAATATGACACTGTGGTCCTGTGGTACAGTAAATTAATGTGATGCTGTGGTACAGTAAGTCATTGTATTCTTTAATTTTATTATATTTTATTAATGTATGTTATTGTATTGTTTCAGCAATGAAGGCAGAGTTCGCGCGCAGGTAAGGTCACCTAGCGTGCGAGTGTTACTAGTCACTGCGCACCCGATCGGTGGACATGGATTTTGATGCAATACAATATACAACACCACAGGCAATACAGTATACAACAACAAGCAATACAATAAAAAATACCAAACATCAGAAAACACCTATTGAAAGAAAGAATCTGTTTAGTATGTCCGTCATTTATGTCTGTATGATTCCTTCAAATTATTGTTAAAATATAGTATGATAAATATAATTTTTATCGCTGACTAATAATTAACTATGTTGTCCTCTCTACCAGTTGCAGCCCTTACCGGGTCCATGTTGATACTATAATTCTTACTTCTGTATTTTTATAACAACACATTTTGTACACGGTCACAGTAAATATTAATATTCATATTTCCTCAATTATACAGGAGGTCTAAACAGGTCACAATGAAGCAATTCATCTAAAAAGCAATAAAAGCTCGTATAAAAGTAAGTGCGCAATGGCAACAAATTTCAAATAGCAATATTTCTTTTTTAGGTGAATTGCTACAATATGGCATTTTTAGACCCCCCCCTAGCTACAATTTGGATTATTGTATAATTCAGTTATGTATTATTGGAACAAAAATGTTTCTAAAAATAAGTATTAGAAAAAATGAAATTAAATAAAATACAACAGATATGGCGACAGAAAAATGAGATCGGCAGAAAAATTGTTATAATTATCGTATCAAGTGTATTACCGAAAATAAGTAAGAACGTAAAAATAATAAAATGATAATTCAAAATACATGTTCACCATTATCGGTCCAACAATTTGTGATCGAAACGAAATGTATTACATATTTTTAGGGTTGCCACCCTCGCGGTGTGGCTATATGAAAATAAAAACCAACAACGACAAACACAGCAACACTTGCGATTGTATTCTCTATGTTGCCATGTGGAATGTACGGTCTAGGAAACCAATATGGCGGAAAAATGTGATGTCGAAATTTTTCCAAATCTTTTTTATAGGAAAAAGATTGGTTACATCTCGATTGTCGGAGAAAATGTTGCGATTATTAATCGATTTTGATTGGGCGAGAAAAAAACTTAGACTTAGCACACGAATATCGATGCATAAAGCAAGTTGTGTTTTTTAATTTTATACTTAAAAAATATTTATTCGGATACGTATTATGGACGTAGTGTGTAAGGGTTCGACATTTTATAATTGCGATTTATTTTTAACTATTGGAAGTTAAAAATGTACTTTGGATAAGTCGGAAAAAAACAAGAAAAAATTTTCAAATAGTCTCATCACTAATTTAAGAGACACGCTCTTGTCGGTGTAGCATTCTCCATGCTACTTTTTTAGGGAAACAGGGCAGTGGTTTCCGTATTGCCTTCCGCTCCGCAGTACTGTCTGACGCGGGTGGGATGGCGTATAGAATAGTCTATTTCAAAATCGTACTAGGACTCCTGTCTTCCGCCTCTGAATAGCACCGACAGTTACTGCTGCCCTGTCAGATTCCAGGTTTACTAACAAGAAATGATGTTTAAAATGTACATAAAGCCATTTTTAGAGTCCAATACTATGTCTTTTATAACTCGAAGTGCTAATATCAAAAACAAATAATTTAACAATCCAATAGTAAAAAGAAATCGCGGGAATTTAAAATATAATACGTGTAATATTCACCTAGAATTATTATGTAACTAGTATTACTCGATATTTATTGTCGGTAACGCGTATTTTGTACGCACCGATATACCTAGCTTAAGATATACTATACATATAACTAAAAAATAATAATGCGTAATACATATATATGTTACAGTTTCACTATTTCCTTTGCCGGGTGAAGATTAAAAATATAATTTAATAAAAAAATCTGGATACCCATTTCTTCCCTTTGATGAAGTCTTCCATAAAAATAAGTTTAAAATACAAAACCCTTCCTTTTCAGTCGGGTAGTAATATATGATATCAAGGTATCGTCTTTAATCCGATATTTAAAATATTTAAAATTATACTGGGTGTCAGTGACATCGTAACGTAAACTTTGAGGCATGATTCAGACATTGATTCTGTGTCGACATCAAGTGGAATTTTCCGTTGCAGAAGTATGGAACTGAAAATAATTAAAATAAACACTTAAGGTTTTCATGACTTTTCCTACAGGAAATTCCACTTTTATCAACTCAGAATCATGGTTTGAATCATCCCCCTCAGTATTCGTTACGATGTCACTAACAACCTGTATTATACAGCCTCTATGTGTCTCACTGCTGGGCACAGGCCTCCCCTCTTTAAGTCAACGTAAAGTACCATTTCTTTATCTGCCATAGGTACGGTTTCATTTTTCACACAATAAGGTTCGTCATCTCCATCCTAGGACTTATATCAACAGTGGCTGCGAGTTGTTATACCCACGTGTGAGTTTTTTTATGTGTGTATGTTTTAAAGTGTCAGTATTTAAACTTATATCAATAAAAATATGATTGGTGGCGATCAGTCTACATCCGGGTATCCAATGCACTTTAGGTGCTAACCATTTCATAGGCCAAACTAGTGTTAAGGCTTTATAGATTGCAACCAGTAGACTTAGAACCTTGGCTTCTACACTTTGGTCGACTGTAGCTGTCTCTGAAAAAGCGTGGAAATATTTGATCATTGATATCCTCGTATTTGATACCCAGGTTTTTTCTGACAGATTACGAAGTTACGACCATATTTTCATTTATCCCAAAGTAGTGTTGTCGCCAAGTTCAAGATAAATGTGAAGTATTGATATTTACAACTGTAAAATACGAAACTATAAGAAAAGGTTCAAAAAAACAAAGTAGATAGCAGTTGTTTTTCAGAGGCAGTACTCAAGACAATATTTTCATCCGGCAAAGGAATAAGCATTATACAAAAATATCAACTATTAAAAAGTACACACATGTAGCAGTACAGCGAAAATTATTTGGTAAAAATTAGTTACACGAATCAGGCTTTAAATTCACGTCACATTTTTTTAGTTGTTAAGGAATAACGGACTGATATATCATTCCAATAAAAAAAACACCCAAAATGGGCCTATCGATTCGTACAAAATGGGAAAACACCATTTTTTTAAAGAACTTGGAAGTTTTACATTTTCTACTTCTTTTTGTGTTAAAATAAAATCCTTTTTTGGGATTTAGCTTAACGGCACTGACGTGAAACCTTTTGATACCACAGAACACTGGTGCTTCAAAGAAAACTGGGTGCATGTAAAAATGAGCCAAGTCTTTCAATTCCAAGGACGACTAGACATAAGTACCATAATTGAACATCAAATTATTGATACAAGCTGAAAGCATTCTAAAGTTATACTGTAGCATACCTAGTTCCTTGGAATTTATGATTTTATTTATTGAAAGGCATATTTTTACATGACCCTCGTATTGTCGACTCCAATATTTTATTTGATGACTGAGTATGCATTTATGATAGTACGACATATATCCAATACGTGTTTGTATGATGGTAGAACACACGGTCGACTCTGTAGGGTTTACATTTAAAAATAATTCATACATCCACTAGAAAAGTGATTAACATTTAGTGATATTTATTATAACTATTATTATATGTAAGATATAAATGCTAGTATTAAAATATAATATAAAAATGAAAAACTAACCAAATTTTAGTTGGATTTACTATTTTCCTTTATTGCTAATTTGTATTGGTCTCAGTTTATGTCAAAGATTGTATTTATTATACATTAAAAATGCCATTTCTAAGAAATTTTATAGAGAATTTTACTATTTTAAGAGCTGTAATAGAATTAGAAAGTTATTAATCGTACTTTACATCAAAACATCTTAATTGAATAATCAAAACTAAAATTAATCAATTTTCTAATTGTATTAAAGTTGTCCATTGGTTCTACGGCTTAGATAATTTTTGGTGTCTAAATGATTATGCATAATTTTCAGAAATTACTTTAATATGGTCACAAGTAAGACCTTATTAAAGTGATAGAACTTGGCTGTCGCACATTTATAGCTAGCTTATATTGTTTAGTTTTCTTTGTGAATCTTAAAGAAAATATGCGTCCCTCTGCAGAGCACAGCTTTTCTAAAATAAGGGGCTATTATCAAAGAAAATGTTTAGGTAAATCATATAGGCGCATTAGACTTTTGAGTCTACTAAATATATTATTTGTATGATAAAATTCATAGGTAATTTACTACTTTTGATTGCAAAACGAATGTGTAGTTTATTTTATTGCGAATTGCAATTTATGTCTTACAATGTTTAGTTATACTTCTTTATGTGATTTCTTTAAAGTATACTTACAGTATTTCATATTTGATGAATGATTAATTGATTATTTTTGTGTAATTATTTCCGGGTGCGATAACTGAAATATATTTTAGTTCCGTTCGTAATTTATTTCAGAACTTGTGTATTTAG
The DNA here is from genome assembly GCF_024362695.1 of Pectinophora gossypiella. Classification (NCBI taxonomy): domain Eukaryota; kingdom Metazoa; phylum Arthropoda; class Insecta; order Lepidoptera; family Gelechiidae; genus Pectinophora; species Pectinophora gossypiella. Next base: position 8,441,903 of record NC_065428.1, on the reverse strand, counting down.
TGATAGCTTAGTATAGGTTACCATTGTGTTGTATGTATTACAGTTTTGTCCTATTTTTTGCAGTCAGATATTGTAAATAGACTTTCGTAACGAATTATATTTTTTGTGATCGTATCTTTTTGTTTTTTCTTTCTTTTTACCCAGTTATAAAACTTAAGGTGGTGCCAATATCAACGTTAAGTATAATTTACAAACTTATATTAATTACAAAACTTTCACTTAACTATTTCATTTAAAGTTATTGATCATTTAGCAAAGGTGAATAATTTACGTGACAGAAGGTACCACATGACAATGCTCATTTTGATTCCCTGAGAAATAAAACCACCTTTACACCTATTTAGTTGTCGCCTATAAAATCAAGATTCTTGTTTACCCGGTTTTTCGGTGAATTTTTTGTCAATTTTATACTACTTGTTATTTGCACCATCTTTCAAATGCGCACACTATCTTACAACACACTGCCGTTCTGTTACCTCACCTTATTAACGTATGTCTATGACGCATTTTATATACTATCCATTGATATCTATCGTATGTATAAAGACGAAAATGGGAAATCATAAGTATGTATGTCCTGTTATGTATGTAGTAAACGCCAAAACACTTTTTAAAACTGTTTTATAAAAAGCCTGATGTAACATATATGAAGGCCAATTTTTTCTCTGAACTTTTGTAACCCCATAAAGTATCTTCGAACTTGGCGAAATCACTGCCGTGCCTACAGATAATTTTTATAGTAATTTATTTGGAAAAAAATATTGAAATGGCTATGGCTATTTTATATCAGGTTTTAGATTGTAGATATTATAAAAGAAAATATTTTTGAATGTTTTTTTTCTCTTGATTATTATTATTTTCTTTGAATAAATCAAATCCATCCACTGTATTTCGGCTTGTATTGTGTCGATTGATTTAATATCCTATGGTGTTTTACGAGTAATGGCGTTTACGATATGGAGTGTTAGCTTACTGTTATATGTACATACGCTAAAAGTCAATAAATCGGTACCTACATAAGTCTGACAACATGGTTTCATTTTCTAATCCTTCAATTCGTATAACTAGATGTCTACTATAAAATAAATTGCGATGTAGAGAAGCTAAATAGCTTTCTACCTAATTTTAGTGTCTAATTTGTGGGACATAGTGACAGTCCACATCATTTTACTGTTAGATTCAAATGTATTCTCTTTTTTTTGCACGAAAATCAGAAATCTAATCATAATTGAAAAGGGTAGTTAATAAAACATGCAATTTAAAAAAGGCATTTTATTAAAAAGAGAAAAATAAAATTACAGAAAAACACTTGCGCAACATTTATATAATAAATAATAATTTTATCGGACATAATCACAAAACATTATGCTTTAACAATCTTAGTATACAAAAGAGTATAAATACATTGTCATGTGTATTATTTTATGTACCTCATCCACTTGACAGTAACTTTTTAAATTATTTAATACCTCACCCAATTTTTTATTTGGTCATTTATTTTCAACTTGGCGTTTACACTGCTGTGCGCTCAGGTGTTACACATTGGGCGCGAAAAATAAACTAATTTTAATTCTATATTTTAAAGAACGTATTTTTAAAGTATCAATGTATAAAACCTATTTTCTAGGCCGTTTTAAGTATTGCCAAGTTTTCTAGATTTACCATTTATTTGGGAGGTTCTTGATAAGTTGTATACATTTAGTAAATAGTAGCAAATATCTTTGAAAACAACCACTCTAATCGAAATCATCGCTCACTCTTACATATAAGAAACTAATCAGGTCAAAAACTACATTGGTGGTCATTGTAATTATGGCCAAATACCTATCTCAAGATCTTAATTAGATAAAGTTTCAAAGCTTAAGCGCAGTGGTATTTTTAATATATTAAAAGTATAGTAAAATTATTGCACATAACATATACCCAAGATCACATTTCGTGCAGAGAAGCACAACATAACTTAATTATCGTATTTTAGAGATTGACAATTCCATTTTGTAGAAATAATTTAAGTATTAAAACAATTCAATGGTCATTGGTAACTATAATTCATTTAAAATTGTATATATTGTCGTAATTTTAAGAAATGAGGTAGTCTTTCTGAAGTAATCCTCATTATTTCTTCGCTTTGGCTAACGTCACGGACTTGAAATGATTTTGTAAATATATGCCGCCTAATTACAAAACGAGTACTAAAGATTACGCAACGACTACATACTTACATCAGTAAGTAGTAACCGGGACCAACTGGCCTTCCGAAGATAATTGTGAAGATTCCTAGGTCAAAGATAAATTACGATATTCTCATGACTAAAGACAGATGTAAAGGTGTCAAAAAAGGTTTTCTTTTTTCTATTAAACTTATTTATGAATTTTAATAAAGAAAAATGTAATTATAAGTGTGACATTTTGTCACGTTTTTCTATGACGTCACAGGTTAACAAATTCAATAGTAATTTCGTGTCTTGACGTTTAGTGAAAGGTGACTGATTTGACTAGTTGGAAACTGCTATTCTAGCTTTAAAATATAGTCCGCTCCGCGAAAATAGGCGCGGCGCTACTGTCGCATTATTCTCCATAGAATTATTATAACTTGACAATTATAGTCCCATCAAAATTCGCGGAATTCTTTCGTGGCGCGGACTGTATTTGAAACCTGCTGTTATATTTAGTCTTCGTTTTGCAATAAGGCGCCAAAAGTTTTAAATTATTCAGGTATAATTGCTTGTAGGGTGTTTCTAGCGACATCTAAACTAATTCTAATATTTTAATGCCAATCTATCGGTGTGACAAAGCGGTAAGTATTTTAAAGATCGACAAGGATTTTGTGGCGCGTGGAGGTTCATAGAGGGCGCTAGTGTGCATCTCCTTTTAAAACATACATAAAGCTCACGACTATAATCTCAATTGTGGTAGTACAGTCATGAGCAATATCATGTACCCACTTTAGAACCCTGTCACACTATCATATTTGACATTTAATGAGACTTACGGTTGAAATTGTCAAAAAAGTTAATGTGACATGGTTGCAAAGTGTATAAATATTAGTACTCGTGACCGTTCATCCGTCGGAAGATGAACTAAGTAACCTCATCGAGCTTTCTGTTTGACCATGATAGGTGAGCCGTATCGCCGTCTGTAATGGTCGAGCCAACTGTGTTAGTGACAACTGCACTTTAATAACTCATTGGTGCAAGTCCGGTACTGGGATTCGAACCGTCGCTCGCCGATTGAGAAGCAAGCCGACGTACCACAGGACCACAGTGACTCGATTTATAATAACCGTCAAAGATTAGTTTTTGTAGATTCCGGCGTTAGTTCCAAATATAACCACATGCCAATAAAGCCTTATCGCTCTATATAATATATCTATATAAGGTAAGTATATTCGAGTTCGCACAGCAACAATTTAGAACCATTTCTCTTACAAACTAGTTTTAATAACAATTAATAATTGTTGTATATATTTGTAAAAAAGCCTATACAATGTTATGTATAACAGCGTACATAAGTGTTGTACTTAGAGAGATTTGTGGCGTATTTATAATTTTATTAAATAATTTAAGTAGATGGTAAAATTGTAATGATGCTTTGTGCATTGTAAGCGTTTTTACGTTTGGAAAAAATCACAACATTCTTATATTCTTGTCAGTGTACGGAGATGAGATGTAACTCCTGAAAAAATAAAAAAATATATTATATTAGTAAAAAAAAAATCATGAAATACTATTTTTACATATTATGCAAAAAAATCGGTCATCAATACAGGGTGTTAGTGACACCGTAACAAAATCTTTGAGAGATGATTCAGACCATGATTCTGCTTGTCAATTTTCCGGTCGCAAAAGTATGAATTTAATGATTTTTCCGACAGAAAATTCCACTTAATATCAACTCGAACTCACGAGCTGAATCATTCCCCTTAGTATTCACTAACATTCTGTATAGTACATTGAATGTCTAACCTATTGGTAAAGCTAAGCATTCAAATACAAAAATATTATATTAGGTGCCTATATATTTAGGTAGAATTATAGAATAATAATCTAATCTATACTAACAAACTAAACTATAATTAAATAAAAAATACATCCATGCTATTATGAAATCAAATTCAAAAATACTCGTAGTTATTTTTTTTGGTGAAAAAAAACACGTAAGTTAATCCAGTGTTGCAAGCGTTAGAAAAAAATTACCACTCCGTTTTTTGTAAAAAATAAAAAAAAATGCAAAAAAAGGAAAGCCATGCTAGAAAAACTTAAAACGAAGCCGAAAAACGAGGCTTTTTGGCTACAAACTTTTAAGTTTCTATGAACCTGAATGGGAATTTCTCGATAATTATTTTATATTTCATCTTGCAGTCTTCTTTTAGCTTGTTTATTCATTTAGCACTGGGAGCATGGATCTAGAAGAATAAAGTTATATCATGTTATTTACGAATACTATAATAATTATATATTTAATGAGTATTACTTAAAAATAAATGAAATACTTCATGAAAAATACTTAAATAAATCAAACGAAATGAAATACCCTCGATTCTGCGTCTTTATTCAATTTTACTAAATAAAATATTTTAAAATTAAATTTAACGCAATGAGCAGGTGGGTAGTTCTCGAGAAGTCAGAATCATTCCAGTGAACGTAAAAATGTCTTTGAATCTTTTGTCTTTTTGAAAATACCAAAAAACAAAAACACAAAAAACTAAAACAAAAAAACTTAAAACTTACGCATGTCGTCAACTTTCGTAAGTTCTGACTGCATATTTACAAAAAGACCAAAGATTCTAAGATATTTTCTTCTTTTTTTTCCATAACGGTAATAAGATTGACCGTCGGCGTTCTAAAACCTACCCCGGAACGCAGGACTAAAAGCGAAGATATTTCAATGCATCTACAATTAATTAGTAAAATGTGTATGTCGTAAATTATCTATGTCTAATGTTGAATAAATTGTCATAAATAAATACATTACCATAATATTGGCTTTATTCAACTTTTAAAATACTGACACTGATAATAATGTGATGCCTGACAACATTAGATATAGACAATTCACGACACTGTATGTTATGAAGACACCATGTAACAAAGACATTCGACAAAAAGGTATCTTACTCCTCATTGAATTTATTATCTATTTGATAGATATCTTGTAAATACTTTATTTAAATATTTTGAACGAAAATATTTATAATTAGTATATAAATATTTTTAAATTAAGAACGAATGGTCATATCTAGTATTTTATCGTTACAAAACGAATTAGTCTTTGTTATATATTAGAAATAATATAATAAGTTTGAATCTATTTCATGATCTTATAAAGCGAAACAGCTTAAGAAGTTAACTGTGCTTAATGATGTTAGTCAAAAATGTGCAAGTAAATATTATATAAACCGACAGAGGGATTGTGTCCTCTAACATGATGGACTAATGTTATGGGCGATAGGCTGATCCCTTATCACCATAAGGTTCATCATATCCATCTTTGGACTTCGTATCAACAGTGGCTGCAAGTTGTCTTTGATTACTTGTGGCTCTGCCCACCCCATTAGGGATTACGGGCGTGAGTTTATGTATGTATGTATGTAAATATTATATGCATTATCAATTGTAACGGCTATATATTAAGAAATGAAATAAATACCTTCCATTTCCAAAGCTATGGGAATGGGACCTTTGGCAGCGTTAAAAGTAAAGATAAATATAAGCTTTATAGCGAAAAGAAGTAGGTATACGGAAAAGTCTATGAGATATGATGAGATAAATAGTTTTGTAAATGATTAGTGAACTAAGTAGTATAAACACAAAAAATATCTCATAAACTTTTTTTATCGCTGTTTTTTTATTGGAGCAGATATTTAAACTAAGATGGCGCAAATTTTTTACTTTGTATTTAGTGCTCCATTGGGGCTTTTTTCGTTTCTAGCAAACAATAATTCATATATTCAGCCCATTCACATCTGTGAAGCAATAAACACGTCATGTGATTATGAAAGAACTACTGTAGAAATAATATTGCCAAGCACAATTAATAAGTTCGCCATATACTTAGTGAAAACCACGCAAGCGTCATTTTGAAAAATTGCATTCTGATGCGATTTTTGTCATCAAAACCACGCACTAGACTTGCTAGCTTCAATCCAGGTAAAAAATATTATGTCAATTATTACCCCGTATGAAATTAATTGAAAAATATAATAGGTTTTGTTGAAGGAAATCACATCAGAATAGATTTTTCAAAAGACGCTTACATTGTTTCTCTATAAGGTGACGATTTGTGTGTTTGTAAGTGTGATGCCTCGTTTAGTTAGTTGTTAGTTATGTAAAATATGAATAGAAATGTGCGCAAAATTACTTATAATAAAATAAATACAACAAAAACTAAGTTATCATATACCGATTACTGGGTAATGTTTGGATAAAGTTAATTTTGATTCTGTGGCTTTCGATCATGTGGTTTAAGAGAGGAAATAAATGTTATTTTCGTTAGTCAGTAATTCGCTTAATTTCAATGATAAAATTTAAGTCCTTGGAATGTTGGAGATACCAATTTGATGGTAACACTCATGTAAAACTTACTTCATAACACGGCTAGCAATGGCGGCTTGTCATAGGATTGAGCGTATCTTGTTTTATTATACCATGTGCCTCCCGCCATGTGCATCCCTAGATTGGTTAGAACATTACAGGCTAATCACCTGATTGTCCGGAAGTAATATGATCCGTGCTTCGGAAGGCAGGTTATGCTGTTGGGCCCGGGTACTACTTACTGATGTAAGTGAGTAGTCGTGACATGAGCCATGTCAGGGGCCTTTGGCGGCTCAATAATAACCCTGACACCAGGGTTGATGAGGTTGGTAATCCACCTCACAACCCACACGATAGAAGATAAAATGCTAATCTAGAAATAGAAGCCAGTCTATGACGACCATAGATTTACTACTACCGTAGATTGAACATCAGCGTTCAAAAATTTGGATGCAAAGTTATTGTTAATATTGTTGCCAGTACGTGCGACGTTGAATGTGTATTGACGTTGAGTGCGAATGTGTATACTCACAGCTCCATATTGTGCACGCTGGATTGTGGACAGATGCCAGGCACCCGGATGTGGCAGTGTTTGTGGCACTTGAGCAGACAGTCGCGGCACTCGTAGCCCTGCTTGCCGAGCCGCCGCGCTATCGTCTTCTGGCACACCTCGCAGACTGTGCCGCTGGAAAGTAGGTAATAATAGCATCAAGTACATCCATCGCAAGATTAACTAAGCACCCAGTACCCCCACTGAGTAAGGTAGCTAGAGATACATCATCGCAAGATGAACTAAGCACCCAGTACCCACACTGAGTGAGGTAGCTAGAGGTACATCATCGCAAGATGAACTAAGCACCCGGTACCCACATTTAGTGAGGTAGCTAGAGGTACATCCATCGCATGATGAACTAAGCACCCAGTATCCACATTTAGTGAGGTAGCTAGAGGTACATCCATCGCAAGATTAACTAAGTACCCAGTACCCACACAGAGTGAAGTGGGTGTGGAATGTGTGGGGTGAGATGTGACTGTGGTGAGCTCGGTGAGCCTTCTTTTAGACCAACGTGATAGATGGTGAGCCGTATCGCCGTCTATAATGGCAACACTGTTCTAATCATGGCATGTCAATCCAACACTTCTTTATTACTCTCCCCTTATGTCAAATTTCGCTAACCCCAGGGCCTTACTGATAGAACGTTAATAGAAGGAAAGTAAATAGAAGCACTCTAGATTAAGAGAGAAGGTAAATTTAAAAGTAAATTTGGTCAACTTTAACGAGTTCGGGATGTCGTGCAGCTGAACGAAAAGTATTTTTTGACTTTCAATCTCGCAAAAAAGAAAGAAAAGAGAACAGAGTTAATGACGTCATAAGACTTACCCACTAAGATGTTTAGCAATAAAAGTATGCTCGTTATAAATGTGCAGCTTCACGCCCTTCCGTCGCCACCGCGAGCGCTGTGCGACAGTCAGAGGCACCAGGTAGTGCTTCTTGATCCCAGCCTCGATGGTCTCCAGCACCAGGGTCGAAGCCTCGTGGATAAAAGTCCGAGCTGACGCTGTACTGAAGCCTGAAACCTCGCTGAGAGAGGACCTTTTGTTGGTAAGATTGTTGTTGAGGGGGTGATGTTGTGTTGAGCAGGTTAGGTTGGTAATAGAGGGTTGATGTTGGGTTGGGTGTAGGATTAGGTTGGAATTATTGGTTGATTAATTTTGTGGTTGCCAATTGACGGTTAGTTTTGGGGTGTAGGTTAGGTTAGGAATTATGTGGTTGATGATTGAGAGGTTGGTTAGGTTGGGTTTGGTGTGAGGTAATAAGGTTGAAATTGTTGGTCGATAGGTTATATTGTTAAGTTTTGGAGTTGGTTAGGTTTAGGAGGGATTTGAAGGATTTGATATATTTTTGTATTTGATAAAGATTACATGGAAAAATACAAAATGTAAAGAGGATTGACGGTTTTAGGAAAGAATAAGGTTAGCAAAATTATACAAATTAGTAAAATTGGCATAAATATAAAGAGTAGTATTCATAATACAACGCCAACAGGACAAAAAAAAAGAAAAAATGCAGAAAACAAATGATGCAATAATTGTGAAAATGTAATGAAAAAGCGTGAATTAATATTGAATAAAAAGCATTTTATACGAGCATTTTTAAATTAATAATGTATGTAAAAAGAAAAAAGAACCATTAGTATGAAAAACCAGTGTTACCATATTGCAGAGTGCGATTACCCCGAACGCATGTGAGTGTGGCCAGATGAAAAGAAAGAAAATCCACAATTAGCTCCTATAATGTTACAAGATAAAATATATAATTTTGTAAAATATAATTATATTATTATAATTATATTATTATATTTTATGCTATGGCAAGATAACATTATTGTTCGTTATAAAGCCAATTCATTAAAGTGTAAGTTAGTGATAATACAATATTTTGTGCTATTTTAATATAATTTGTTATGTTTTTTTACTATGTTAGAAAATTATAATGTAGTCTTGCCATTCCAGAATAAATATTTGGATTTTAAAACATTAAAAATCACGTTGATTTAACGACACTAGTTTTGTATTTAAAAATCAAATCAAATCACCAGCTGTAATTGATGTTAGAAGTACAACTACGGGTGGTATTAATAAACTAATCTCAGCTTCGAGACTGCCCTCAAGATCATGTCAATGTGTGACAGTTACTCATATAAAAACAGGGACTTGAGCAAGATCTTGAGGGCAGTCGCAGCTGAGATTAGTTTATTAATACCACCCCGGTTGGTGAGCTCGGTCGTCGACCTTACAACCTTAAAAGTCCCGCAATAAGCCGAGTCAAAAATATAAACAAAAGGATTGTTCTATAGTACCGAAAAAGTACTTTCACCTTGTTTACCTTGAAACACAAAACACCCTAGGCAATGTATCTTATTTATCCGACAAAGTGTCATTGAACAAGTGACTTCCCATGCCACGTTCCCCAAAAACAATATAGATGGCGCTGTTAAGTTTTTTCTTCGTTTAACCTTCTAATTTCATGGGTAACAGACATATGGGTGAATTGCAAAAGCCAAAAATAAACTTGTCTTGGCTGAGAACGGTAGTGCAAAGTTCTGCTAAATAATTTTGAATATTTTTTCTGGGTAAAATAAGTAGTCCTCTATCTTGGCAAAAAAAATCATTCAGTTTCAGCAACTGTAACACGCTGAAAAAAATTTTTAAAGTGTCATTTTATCATTTCGGTAGCTTGTCCGTAACCCATTATCGCTCATAAAATGTCAATATGCATTTGTGGCCCGCGCGGGGTCGGACAATTACAATATGGCGGTCGACAGCTAGACCGGGAGTGTCGATTTATGTATTTTATTATTCGTGTTTTGTCTTGGTACCTGTGTAATCGTACTTAATCAGTTCAACGTGACTAATATGTAATTGTGATGGTGTTTGTTTAATATATCGTTGTCGTACCGAACTCCTGTGTGTAATTTGCAATTTGCAACGAACACCCCGATACCTACTACGTAATCGCTGACAAAATAAAGTGAGATTAGTGCCACCTAGTACTCATCTCCATACATTTTTTATCTTTGTTTTTGGATATAAATGATATCATAAACTGCCTATATACGTCCCACTGCTGGGCACAGGCCTCCCCTCAATCAACCGGAGGGGGTATGGAGCATCTTACTTTTTCGGACAATCAGGTGATTCAAGCCTGAAAAGTCCTTACCAAACAAAGGACAGTCTCACAAAGTGATTTCGACAATGTCCCCATCGGGAATCGAACCCGGACCTCCAGATCGTGAGCCTAACGCTCTAACCACTAGACCACGGAGGCTGTTATATAAATGATAATGATGACCCTTTTTATTACACCCAGGCACAATTATATCTTCCACCCATTATTATTGTGATCAAAATAAAATAATGTGATCCAAATATCAACAATAATAAGTTTTACATAATGCTTCTGCCATTACATTACATTTTCGAATAATTATGTACACCAGCAGTGAGAAAATAGGTAATTATCACGTTAAAAGTGAACAACGCCATCTATCGTGTGTTTGGAGAACGTCGATTGGAAAGTCTCTCATTGAAGAAAATACATAACGAATTATTGTCACGAACAATAATAAGTATACGAGTACATCTCAATTCTTATCAAACAAATCGAAACACTTACGATTTTTGTATTCAATTTCTTTTTTTGTTTTGGTTTTCCCCGAAGGGTAAGGCAAAGGGAACTATGCCCATACAGCCATGTCTGACGTATTTTTTTTCTTGATGATTAATGAAATGATGAAACGTGATGATGATGAAACCTAAGCCCCCACCCTCGGAGTAGACTCCTACTCCGAACCCCAAACGAATTAACTCAAAAGTCCGCATAAACTTTTGAGTTATGAAGCGGCTTCCTGGCACGAAGCGAAAATAGGCAGATACACTTTGTTTATTGAATACTCCAATATAATAACACTCGCGAATGTCTTCCGACTAACTTAATGCGATCATTAACCACAAAACACCACTTCGTATTACTTATTTAGATTATTCAATGAAGAAAGCAACTGTCCCGTTTCCGTCTCCCGCCAAAAAAACTTTTTTTTTTTGTATTCAAGAATTCACGAGTTCAGTTAAATTTTAAATTTGAATTTGGAACAATAAATATTATGAATTAAAAAACCTTAAAATACCTATTGTAAAATGACAATTTAATTTTTATTCCGACATCTCGAGTTTTAATAATTTTCTAATAACGCTATACGAATAAAAAATATGAAAATAAATTAATTATAAACAAATTTAATATTATTCTAATTTCTTACTAAAGAAATTTGCGGGATGTTTCGATTTTTTTGATGAGAAGTGTACTTTAGAACCATGTGAACATTGACTTATCAGACAAATTGGTACAAAGGATGTCAAATATGTTAACACGACAGGGTTCTAAGCCGTGCTTACGACCTTCCAATACAGACGCGTCACGAACCTTCTAGAAGTCCTAGATTCGTCTCCGGACTGCGCGGGGGACGCGCCGGCGGAGTATACGTTTCTATTGGGGACGGATAGGGCTTTTTCTGAAAATAAAATGGAATAATTTATTAATAACATCTTCAATTGGCTCCCTATTACATGGGACTTAAACGTAGCTACCGAGGACTGAGTACCGGGCTTCTTCCCTAATACTTACGTTTTAGGACGGCGTATCAAGTGTCTGCAAGTTATTGTCTGCTCTGCCCACCCCATTAGAGAATACAAGCGTGAGTGACTCATGTTTTTTTAATTATTTTCAATTCCATACTTTTGCGACGCGCGCTCGGTCTGCGATTGTTGAAGTTAAGCAACTTTCGCAAAGGCCGGTCATAGGATGGGTGACCACAAAAAAATAAGTTTTCATCTCGAGCTCCTCCGTGCTTCGGAAGGCACGTTAAGCCGTTGGTCCCGGCTGCATTAGCAGTCGTTAATAACCATCAATCCGCACTGGGCCAGCGTGATGGTTTAAGGCCCGATCTCCCTATCCATCCATAGGGAAGGCCCGTGCCTCAGCAGTGGGGACGTTAATAGGCTGATGATGACTTTTGCGACATCAAAATCATGGTCTTAATCACCCCCCTCAGTATTCGATACGGTTTCACTAACACCCTGTATGTTCTCATTAATAAACTCACCATGACTATTTCTCTCGGCGCTGATGCTGCGCACGCGGCTCTGGTTCTCGGCCTCGCTGTCGGGCAGGTCGAGCGACTGCCCGCGGGTGCGGGAGCGCCCCAGTCTACACACATCAGATTACTCATAAAAAAAATGAAATATACTTTACGCTATGCTATAATCATTTGGAACTTAGGTAAGTTTTGAGCAGTGTTTAAATATTTTTTAACAAATTTTATAATTATTACAAAAAAATAAATATTCCTTTTCAATAATGAAAACAAAAACTATTTTATATTAAACTATTTAATTTTAATTAGTATATCACTGCGGCGCTAGGTCTCAAAATTACCAGCCCTATTCAAAACATGAACTACAACGGTGTTGCCATTTTACAGACAAATATTACCCTATTAATTTAAAAACATAGTGTCATAAAATGCATTTCAATGACTGAACTAGAGGTTACTTTTTAATGAGGTACCAAGACCACATGGGTTTGTTTGCGTACACCATAGCTCTTAAAAACGAGCATATCATGCGCAATCCATTCCTATATGGGCTAAATATAGTCGACTTACCAGTAACTTGTGGGGTACGGGCAGTGGGCAGTGAAAACTTGAAGTATAAGGGACTGTATCGCCACTTGCTGAGAACTATCGGATAGCCTATCCATAATACTTCCCTCGCAGAATGTCCTTCTCTCAAAATATCCTTCAGAAGTCATTATTGCATTTGAGAATGTGCTAAATAAGTAATGAGGAGCTTTTGCAGTACGAATAGCAACTTTAGTTCTTTCAATAAAAAGAGATGGCATTCAAATCTATCAAATAACGACGGATCTAAATGGAAAAATTTGCTACCAAAGGGTTTCGCGAAATGCCTTATAACGCAGACGGGCGGGGAGGGGGAAGCAACCTTATATGTACCACCAAAAGACATTCTACGAGGAATCCTCCAGGAAAAGGCCACATTGCATTTTTTTCTAAAAAGGGAATAATATTGCTATATGACATTTATAGTTGCGCAACTGTCAAATTGCAAAATTGTTTTTTTTTATTATTAATTGCTTCAATGTGGCTTTTTTAGACCACAAGATAGACTATCCACTTTATCAGCAAGGTGAAACAGGCCCTAAAGTTATAATAAGAAGGCTACCTTCTCTTAATAGTGCCGAAGAAGTCGCGCCGGCGTTTTTGTCGCGGCGCTGGTTCGGGTGGTACCTCGTTCTGTTGCTTGTTTACATAGTCTCCTTGCTGAAATTAAAAAAAGAAACAACCTTTAGTGATTGATGAGACTCTATAAAATGCCATATTGTGCCTTTTAACTAACCAGATGGCTTTGCAGGGGAAACGAACGCCGCGCGTCGTGGATTATATCTAGAGTTACCAATAGACGCAGCGAACGCTATCGACGTAGATATACGTCTTACAGCTACTGGCCAAAGCCCTCGATACAAGGCAAGGTAGCTGAGTCGCGTGGAATATGTCTAGATAAAATGTTTTGGTTGAATTTTATATCATTGAAGAATTTATAAGTTATAAGACAAAAAAAAAGCGATAAAAGAGAAAGATTATCCAGATTTTTTTTAAATAGATTGTAAAAAAAAAAAATACAGGATATTTGTGACATCGTAACGAAAACTTTGGGGGTGATTCAGACCTTGATTCTGAGTTGATATCAAGTGGAATTTTCCGTCGCAAAAGTATGGAACGGAAAATCATTTTAAAAAACACTAAAATTTTCATGAATTTTCCGACAGGAAATTCCACTTGATCTTGATATCAACTCAGAATCATGGTTTGAATCACCCCTCAAAGTTTTCGTTACGATGTCACTAACACCCTATATAGTTATGTGGGTAGGCGTAACGCGTTATGTGAAACGTAATTCCATTGTTTCCTATATTTTTTCAGTATTTAGATAATATTTCTATAAGAATAAAAATACTTACAATAAATAACAACAAATAAATGCGGTTAATAAAAAAACAACATTCCCAAACATACCTCTCCGACGCTGTCACCGTTCGGTTTCGCGCCATTTTCCTTAATTCTGACAGTTTTACCGGGAGACTGGTTAGGACTGGCTGGTACCGGTTCCTTATCATCTGTCTCTTTCTCTTCTTCTATTTTATGTATGGCACTGTCTTGCTCACCGTCAGCGTTCTCACGTTCAACCTCGATGAACTTCCCAGAGTTGGTCATTTCCACCTTTTGGGAGTTTTTAGGTTAGTATGGCAACACACAACATACGAAAAACAGTATTTTTAGTAAGGGAAAACTAAATTATTTGACAAACTAATCATGCTTTTAGACAATAAAAGTATGTACAAGGTTGTCTGAATTATTTGGAAAACCATATGAGAGCTTTATAAAACAAATATCCATCCCTTATAAAAAAATAACAACAACAAAAACTGTCAGAAGTTCACTTTACTGCAACGCTTTAAGCATGGCAACACTTACATGGTAGAAAAATACTACCTTCAGACGTTGCTATAATTTTACCAACTTTTTAAATTCTACCTCCAAAAGTATTATTAAGAAAGTAAATTTTTTCTTGCATTTCATAACGAGTTTCTTTATGTAAGTATGTAAAAACTTACCTTGATAGATTTTCTAGGCTCCTACAGTGTATGTATGTATGTGTCGTATCAAGTCGTATGTCATCCACATAGCACACGCAGGCACAATGGAAAGAAAAACAACACTTTGTTAACAGTTTAAATGATATATGTGATAGATAAAACAAAACCAAACAAACATTGGCTTAAAGGCCATAAAAAGTAAAAAAAAAGTCAACCAAATGTCAAACTCAAAGATCACATTAATCATGGTATAGTATGCTCAAAACTGACAGCTAACATTTCAAGGTTAGCCCAGCTGACGACATCCGACACTGCGTTGCCATTTCGTAAGAAATAAATTACCCACGTCCAATGTTTTTAATTTACTCTGCAAGGAAATTTACTTTTAGAAAAACATTTACGTACAGTTTTAATTCATAATTCATAATTATTTATTCGCAATAAAAATGATATTATACTTTGCAGAAGGTCAGCATTTTTTAGTAATTGAATAATTACATTAGTCAGTAATTCACTTAATTTTCAATAATTAAATTTTAAAATTTACGTCCTTGGAATGTTGGACATTGCAATTTAATTGCAACACTTACGGGCTTTTTGGCGGGAAACGGGAACGGGACAGTTGCTTTTTTCATTGAATAATCTAAATAATTAATACGAAGTGGTGTTTTGTGGTTAATGATCGCATGAAGTTAGTCGGAAGACATTCACGAGTGTTATTATATCGGAGTATTCAATAAACAAAGTGTATCTGCCTATTTTCGCTTCGTGCCAAGAAGCCGCTTCATAACTCGAAAGTTTATGCGGACTTTTGAGCTAATTCGTTTGGGGTTCGGAGTAGAAGTCTACTCCGAGGGTGGGGGCTTAGGTTTCATCATCATCACCTTTCATCATTTCATCAATCATCAAGAAAAAAAATACGTAAGACATGGCTGTATGGGCATAGTTCCCTTTGCCTTACCCTTCGGGGAAAACCAAAACAAAAAAAAAGCAACACTTATGTCATCAAAGGGCTAGCAATGGCGGCTTGATGACGTCATCTGGGCTAACCTTGAAATGTTAGCTGTCACTTTTGAGCATACCTGGTTTTGTTATACCACGGTTGTATAGGTATTTTGTTATTGTGAACATACCCGCTGTACAGAGTGTATGATGAGGGTAGATTTATTGGCAGCATTGGTAGGCGACAGCTCTAGCTCTCTGAGGGCAGACTCCGTCAGCTGGGAACTATCGTGACCTGCAGATAAGGATTTTTTATAATAATTATTAATAATAGGTATAGTTTGTAATTTCTATTAAATATAAGGAAACCATTGTGGCATGTTGAGAGGAGCAGGCATCGAGACAAACTTTTGCGGGTTTGCGGGTTTTAGTATGCCAGTGTATGTAAATATCGTGGCCATATCATAGAATTGATCATTTCATGAAATGATCGACCATTTCATGAAATGGTCACATTTCATGAAATAGAACAACATTCGTTGGCCACATCATGATGTGGTTTGGCCAGATCAATGAACACAAAACGTTTAACGATATGACCAACTAAATGCATGACTACTTCATGATATGGCCAAACGTTAGCGATCATATCGTAAAATAGTAACATTATCCACCGATAGTGGCGCTGGTGTCGCTTTGTTTATGTTTTGCATAATGGCGGCGGACAATAATTATTCTTGTGTGAACGCGAATAATACGAATAATAATGAGCAAATACAAGATAAAAGTGCATTGAAGCAATGTTTTGACACTAAGGTGAAAAGAAAAACTCGTATTAACAGTAGACAGCAACTTTATTTTTATTTTTAGGTTATATGGCAAATAATGAAGGTCGAGTGACCACGCTACGTAAATCAATGGACTATTATTGGATTTCAAAATATGATATAATTAAAACTGCGAATGAAGAGATATTAATTTAAAAAAAGAAAAATATAGACGATCCTACTGTCCGTAAAGTTTCTTTTTTTGACGTGACTTATTGTAGATATGCCGCAGATGGCATTAACTACTTGAAACAGGATTCTATTAAAACGCATAAATGTTTTTGTCATAATTTAAATTATCATAATCCTTTTTTTTATAATTTTTACAAGGCATAACAGTAGGTTAGGGTGCGGCGGGGGTGGCCCTTGGGCCACCCCTACGCCGCCAGTATGTTTATCTTACACACGAAAAGTATACTGAATGATGACCAATGGCATGAAATAGTGTCAAAAAATATGACGACGACTTCAAAGCGAGGTGCAGTTACGACGTATATGTCAACTACATCAACACTCCGTTAATCGAAAATGACTTTTTAATTTTTAATTGACTTTTAAACATTTTTGTACTTTGTACTAGAGTAATACATTATTTCCTACCTTATTTCGCGTTTTTATTACACCACTTATCATGGACACCCTACATTAATGATATGGCCAAACGTGGATGGAAATATCATTAAACGCTGACGTTTAAACGATATGGTCAGTTGAAGTTGGCGGTTGGTGGAAGTCAATTCTATGATCTGGCCACGACATAAATAAAAATAAAATGAATTTATTTCAGGTAGGTACCCATATTGTAAGTAATAATTATGTCACTTTAAAATTAAAAGTTATTACAATGAAAAAAAAAAAACTAAAATTATAATGAAATAAAGTTAAAAATGATTAAAATCAAAACTTAAAATTAAAATCATATTTATTAAAATGAAAAATTAATTAATATTGAGTTAAAAATAAATAACATAGCTTTTTATCATCATCATCCATTTAAGAGCCACGCCCTTGTCGGTGCAGCATTTTCCATGCTACTTTTTTAGGGGAAAATAGGGCAGTAGTTTCCCTCTTGCCTTCCGCCCCGCAGTACTCTGACGCAAGTGGGATGGCGCCCAGAGTAGTCTATACGGCGCAACTTCCGTTCTTTGCTAAAACTGTTTACATTTATAATTGTATGTGGAAGTTTGTAATGGCCTTCCAATTTATATACTTTAGTTTTTGTAATACTATTAAGACGCTGTAAATTTCCCAAATAAATAAAATTAAATAAATCTTATGACACCCCTGGACACCATCCGTAAGTGCGAGCGAGATAGAGAGAGTCCGCGCGCGCTCCCTTACTTACACCCTTTAGTTTAAATAGACTAATGTCAGTCCCAAAGGTGCAATGCTGAGTTCGGCTCCCGATACGAATTGGCGTGGGGGGAAGCGTCTTTTCAATACGTCGTATAGTGTATCTAGTTATAAATACTTGTATTTTTCAACATTTTATTTTTTATTTTGCACTGTCTATCCCGCTACACTTTTCATTAAAATCAAACCCTATACCTAAAGGTTGCCTGGAAGAGATTGTCACCTTAGCAATAAGGCCGCCTGTTGTACTACCAAGTTAATTATGATACTAATGTATTTTTAATGTGATTTAAGTGCAATAAGAGTTTGTGTATTGTATTGTATTGTTGTAGGTATTATTCTTTATTCTATGCCACGTACCGTTTTGTTTGAAGATAGTCTTGGTGGTGGTGGTGAGGTGACCCTGGGGTGACATGGTGCGGAGAGACTCCTTGATCTTGAGCGGCTTCGAACCCAGGTCCGGGATGTCCGCACCCTCGATGAATAGGAACTAGGTAAAGGTAACAATAAAATAAGTATACGGTTAGGTAACGTTAGGTTTACGATCCGGAGGTCGTGAGTTTAAATCTCGGTGGGGACAAATCAGAAAAATCACTTTGTAATCCCTAGCTTGCTTTGGACAATTGGACGTTGCAGGCTGATCACCCAGTAGGCTAGTTTCCAACTAATCAAATCAGTTAAACCGTTTTCTTATACCATGCTAAACATGACACAGCTATTTTTAAATAAAGAAAACTGTTTTTTTTTTCAGTTTTTTTTTCTTTGTCAGTTTCCCTAAGCACGGGGAGTTGCTATAAAAACAAAATTCATTTGGTGTATTTTTCATTTGGTCTATAATTCATTTAGTGTATGTCACTAACTTCAACAGTCAGTACGCCGCTGACATCATGCTCCTCCATAGGCCTCGTCTGCAGCGCTATCTGCTGCCGCTGCGAGGGGGCCGCTAGCAGCTCATCTATCCCCACCAGTCCGAGGCCCAGGAACCTGTGCTGGCCGGTGCCCCCGCCCGGGGAGGGGGGCCCCGTGCGGTCATACACCTCGAACAGGAGCTCCGCCGTTTGGGGGGATAGGTCGCTGGAATGTAAAAATAAATTAACAGTTTATTGAATAAAATAATTAACAGTTTATTTTAAAAATTAACAGTTTATTGAATAAAATAATTAACAGTTTATTTTAAAAATTAACAGTTTATTGAATAAAATAATTAACAGTTTAATTTAAAAATTAACAGTTTATTGAATGGAAGAATTATTTAATGGTTTATTGAATGAAAGGATTGACAGTTTATTGATTGAAAGAATGAACAGTTTATTGAATAAAATAATTAACAGTTTATTGAATGAAAGAATTGACAGTTTATTAAATAAAATAGTTAATTAACAGTTTATTTGTTTATTTATTGATTGAAAGAATGAACAGTTTATCGAATGAAAGAATTAACATTTTACTTAAATCAATTTCAGGAATTCCACTTTATGAGTTTGATTTTCATATTTGGATCATAGATAAATTGATATCACGTGGTTTCTAGGACTTGTGCCCGGTGTTTTTATTATGTGTTTTGATTGTAAGTTATGTGTTACTCCGTGTTTTATATTATTAATATATTTGTTTTATATTTGTTACTGTGGTGTCCCTTTATAATAAACGTTTCTTTCTTTCTTTCTTTCTGATTCAGCTCATTATTCTGAGTTAATATCAAGTGGAGTTTTCCATCGCAAAAGTATAGAAAAGAAAATACTTAGATAATTAAAAAAAAACAATAATTTTGCTACGGGAATTCCACTTGATATTAACTCAGAATCATGGTCTGAATTATCCCCCTCAGTATTCGTTACGATGTCACTAACACTCTGTGTAAGTGAAAGAATGAGTAAAAATACTTACAATAGGAAGTGTTCTTCCCACTGTGGGCAAGTGGTGTCCTTCTTGAAGGCTGTCTGGTTCTTCTGGGGAGGCTCGTCCATCTCCACGACGCAGTACGGAGCGATGCAGCCTGTCTTACCTGTAATGTACAACCAGCATTTATTATTAGAGAAGCGCCGAATTTTCGCTTGATGGTACGGAATCCGAATATTCGGTTTTGGTGCCGCACATATTATGTCTAGGTTTGCCGCAAATGGCATTAACTACTTGGGCGGACAAATGGGAAGCGATGAGGGCTCTCACCCGCTACAAAGTTTAAGACAATAGGCCTGAGCGTGCCCACTTAAGCGCGAACCTCGGCTCAGGGCGTCTGAGAGGAAAATATTTGAAAGAATTAATCGACCCTAGTCGGTCCCCTAATGGTCCATTAGTTGAGCGTTGGGCTCACGATCCGGAGGTCCCGGGTTCGAATCCCGGTGGGGACATATCACAAAAAACACTTTGTGATCCCTAGTTTGGTTAGGACATTACAGGCTGATCACCTGATTGTCCGAAAGTAAGATGATCCGTGCTTCGGAAGGAACGTTAAGCCGTTGGTCCCGGTTACTACTTGCTGATGTAAGTGAGTAATCGTTACATGAGCCATGTTATGGGCTCAATAATAACCCTGGCACCAGCGTTGCTCAGGTTGGTAATCCAACTCACAACCCACACGATAGAAGTTTCCGGTTACTACTAACTGATGTAAATAAGTAGTCGTTACGTGAGCCATGTCAGGGGCGTTTGGCAGCTGAATAACCTTGACACCAGGGCTGACCCCTCACGATAGAAGATAATCATGATGCGCACAGCCAAGGAATGGAATAGTCTGCCGGCGTCGGTGTTTCCTGAAACTTATAACCTGGGATCCTTTAAATTACGGGTGAATAGGCATTTTCCCGGTAAGCTCGTTCCAACGTCGATTTCTTCTTCTCCTCGTCGAAGAACGAAGTCAAGAGCAAAAAAAATCAATTTCTACTGACCGCCAATATCCTTAGCGCTGACCACCTTGACGAGCAAACGCTTGTCTCCCAGCATGGCGGAGCTCGCCATCGAGTTGGGGGTGGATGTGTACATCTGGCGGTCGCGGTCATGCTGCAGCTGAAATAGGGTAGGCAGGTTATGTTAGGCTTAATGTATGAAAACAAAATCCCTCCGGCACGCGTGACTCGTCGAAAAACTGTCGCCATGTGAGAATGAGACGGGAGATATGTTAGTCTATTCATGCAATAAGGAATTTTGAATATCCAAAATAAGTAAATACAGGTTAGTGACATCGTAACAAATATTCAGGGGGATGATTCAGACCATGATTCTGAGTTGATATGAACTGGATTTTCCTGTCTTAAGATTCACGAAAATTTTAGTGTTTTTTAAAATGATTTTCCGTTCCTTACTTTTGCGACGGAAAATTCCACTTGATATCAATTAGGCCTGAATTACCCCTCAAAGTTTTCGTTAAGATGTCACTATCACCCTGTATATAAGGGTGTATTACATCTACCTGTCCGATTAGATGCGTCAAGGTCACGAGTGGTTTCCATGGTTACTCCCCACCAACTCCCGTTTGCCGATCAGAGGGCTTAGCACCGTAAGCGCGCGACTCTTTCTCGCCTCAACATACGTCACCCGTCACTCTCTCACAGTACTGCACAGAAAGAGACAGATAATCTCTGTCGCGGCGAGAAAGAGTCGCGTGCTTACGGTGCTAAGCCCGCAGATCGTGTAGTCTAATAGCAAATCGGTGGGGAATAACTCTACACATTGACATTTACGTACACGCGCGTCTGTGTGTGTGACGTCTGACCCCCATACGGTTGAAGACTAAAGTAAGACCGAGGGGGGTGAGGTAAACTAGCTCAGCCGCTGGTGGGGAGCGGAGAGTTGCCGTTTTAGTAGTATTATTCCTTATTCTATGGTAGAGTTTACGTGAACGTGGTCGCAGGTAGTTTAACTGAAAGGTACTGACCATGGAGTCATAGTGTAGCGGCAGCCGCGGGCTGGTGTCGAAGTGTCTGCGCAGGCGCGGGCAAGTGGGGTACCCGGCCAAGTTGAACTCCAGGTGCGTGCTGCGGAGCGCGTTCACCACTATCTCGCTGGAACAATACAACCATGCCTTGAGCCGTGGTCGCCCAGTTGGTAGCACGCTTGCCTCTCACATTGAGGCCGCAGGTTCGAATCCAGCACAGGCTTAAACCAATGACGTCGAATTTCTTTTCGAATTTATGTTCGGATCATATATGATTAACACGTGCTCAGCTGTGAAGGAAAACATCGTGAGGAAACCTACATTCCCGAGAAATGCATTTTCGGAGGTATGTGACCTAACCTGTATTGGGTTGGTTTTTCCTTCGCGGGTTGTAAGGTCAGACAGGCAGTCGCTTCTGTAAAAACCGGACCTGTCAAATCTTCAGATTAGGTAAGCGGACCCAGTGGAAAACGGGATAATGCTAGGGAGATGATGATGGACCGACTTCAAGACGAGGTTATTTGCTGACCTGATGGCCTGTTGCAGGTTGTTCTCCTGGGCGTTGGGTCTGAGGGCTCCGACGGGAGCTAAAGCCACCTTCACTTCGGGCCAGCCGTCGCACTTCAGCTCGCCAGTCAGCTTCTCCGTGATGCAGATAACATGGAGGCGCGCACGGAATCTGGAAACCAGAGCCCATTCTTTAACTTTAACTATCGTGTCTGGAAGTGCGAGACTTACGAAGATATAGTTAGAATTAGTGATGTGCCGGATCGTTAAAAATGTATATCCGCGGTTACGGATACGGATCTTTACTTTCTTAAAAAAAAAAGATTAAAGTTTTAGTTATTTGATTGTTATAAAAGTGATATTTTATCTTGCTTTCATTATAAAGATCTATCTATCTAAATGTTTGCAATATAAAGGTGCCAAATATTTGATTTTAAGAAATAAAAACAATCTGAATGGAATTTTATAGTTTTTTATTTAATAATTCTACTTAATCACCTGAAAAAGATCCGTAAAAGATCCGCGTGAAAAGTACCAGACACGGATACGGATACGGTTTTTTCTTTTATATCGGATATCCGCGGATACGGATACGGATATTCGGAACATCACTAGCTAGAATCATAATCCGGACGAAGTCAGCTCCTAATAAAGATATTTCTTCCAGCCGATATAAGTACATTTATATTAAGCACCTACTTAATGTTTGGATAACTACGAAACATTCCATGAGACCGCACCTGTTGACATTGACCCGGTAGTGTGACACCTCCACCTTCTCCCCGCGCTGGCTGAAGGCTTTCAGCTGGAAGGCTGGCGTCGCCTCACAGTCGCATGTGATGGTCTGCAACACACAGCCTTTATTTAGGAACAAAAAGTTTTAAGACATTAGTTAATCAGAAACTATACAAAAAAGGTTATTATAAAGTTAGTGATTATCTAGAAGATATGAATGCATGGGATTAACTGTCTGAGAAGTGATATTAGGCACCTAAATTACTCAATTGTATAACAATATTTTATGTTTATTTATTTTTTTAAAGCCCACCAACCCGCTTCGGAGCAGCGTGGTGGAGTATAGGCACTTCATACCCCCTCCAGTTGATTGAGGGGAGGCCTGTGTCCAGCAGTGAGACGTATATAGGCTGTTTATGTACGTGTGTGTATTTTTTTTAAAGAACGTCTAGGGCTGTGCCGAGGTTTATCTTGCAGCTTCTTGTCCCCGGCTATACAGGTTGTGAGAAGCTGCAGTAGTTTTAGGCGGATGAGACGTTCGTTATGTAAAAATTGCCGATTCAGTGTAACTATGTTACCTACTGAATATTTTTGAATTTGAATTTAATTGAACATTGAACAAATAATACTTCTATGTAATATGTATACAGGGTGTTAGTGACATCGTAACGAAAACTTTGAGGGTGATTCAGACCATGATTCTGAGTTGATATCAAGTGGAATTTTCCGTTACGGAAACACTTCTTCTTCTTCTTATCGTGTCGATGGCAAACTAAATAGTATCGGCCCAGAACTTGGCAACAAGTATGGCGCTATCTGCAGCGCTCATCAGATCTTCCTGCGTGCAGGTGTTCGGGCACGCAGGACACGATATAAGATGTTCCATCGTTTGGGGAACAGTGCCTCAATTCCACTTGATATCTTGTCACGCGTTAGGTATTATTCTTTATTCTATGGCGTTAGGCTGCACGCGGTAAGAATGTCATTTTTGTATGGAGTGTCCAGGGTATCGAGGAGCCCGGTGGCGCAGCGGTTAACGCGCTCGGTCTGCGATTGTTGAAGTTAAGCAACTTTCGCAAAGGCCGGTCATAGGATGGGTGACCACAAATAAAATAAAAGTTTTCATCTCGAGCTCCTCCGTGCTTCGGAAGGCACGTTAAGCCGTTGGTCCCGCCGGCATTAGCAGTCGTTAATAACCATCAATCCGCACTGGGCCCGCGTGATGGTTTAAGGCCCGATCTCCCTACCCATCCATAGGGAAGGCCCGTGCCCCAGCAGTGGGGACGTTAATGGGCTGATGATGGTGTCCAGGGTGTAACCACATCACTGTTCACCCCAACAGTTATTACGCGCGCATACAAATATACTTTATACAAGATATTGCACCATCCCTCACCAAAATGTGATAAATATTTTCTTGCACTTGAAGAAATTGCTGCCTGGAAGAAATTGCTGCTTAGCAATAAGGCCGCCAGATTGTACTGTATCTTCCGTCCGTGTGTGTAAAACTTGTTTTCTATGTTGTGTGCAATAAAGTATATTTGTATTGTAAAATGATATTTATTACCCAATAATTAAGTTTTACTTATCGGCACGTAATTTCCTTTAATGTCAACTTAAACAACCATTTTATCAAGACCTTCCTTTCAACGCAATTTCATCCAAATTCATTAAGCGATCGTTCATTTTACACTGGTGATTATGTTCATATCTTTCACCCACACATTTGTCGTTTGTTTGAATTGAATGAGGTTTTGTTTTTGAAGTGGGTGTGTATCGGGGATATAGCTCAGTGGTAGAGCAATCGACTGCAGATCGATAGGCCCCCGGTTCAAATCCGGGTGTCCCCTATGTTTCTTTTTGTTTGCAGAAAAGATTTTTTAAAGAAATCCTTTGTTTTTGTATTTTATTTTGTACTTTATATAAAATTATGTAAAAAAACTTATTAAGTAAGTATTTCATTTACATAATCTTGGACAAATTGAGAAAAGTACAGGAAATTACATCTACACTTCCTATCAGGGTAGACAGAGCCTAAAAGTCGTAAGAGATTTCGATTAAAGTGAATTTTGAAAACACGTTGATTGTATTCTGTTGTAATTTATTGCAATTTATTTATTTATCGTTAAACAATCCAACAGCCTCTGTGGTTTAGTGGTTAGAGCGTTAGGCTTACGATCTGGAAATCCAGGTTCGATTCCCGATGGGGACATTGTCGAAATCACTTTGTGAGACTGTCCTTTGTTTGGTAAGGACTTTTCAGGGTTGAATCACCTGATTGTCCGAAAAAGTAAGATGATTCCGTGCTTCGGAGGGCATGGTAAGCCGTTGGTCCCGGCTATTGGCCATAAAAACACCTCTACTAACCAGCATTGGAGCAGCGTGGTGGAGTATGCTCCATACCCCCTCCGGTTGATTGACGGGAGGCCTGTGCCCAGCAGTGGGACGTAATATAGGCTGTTTATGTATGTATGTACGGTCACGGGCATTAATATGTATACACTTTGGTACCATGTCACATTAACTTTTTTTGACAAATTGAACTGTAAGTCTCACTAAATGTCAAATGTGTTAGTGCGACAGAGTCCTAAAGTGGGTACATTATATTGCTCATGACTGTATATATGTTAAAAAACCCGCAATTGCTCTGCTTGGAGAACACATTGTTATGTCACGGGTTCGATTCCTAGCTCGGGCTCTAAAGCACTGAATTCGACTTAATGAGCTTGAATTCATGTTTGGGTCACAGATAATTGATATCACGTGGTTTCCTGGATTTGTGCCCGGTTAATGGCAATAGGCTCGCCCCTTATTACATGGGAGTTAAACACCCTGTCTACCCCTTTGGGGATATAGGCGTGATGCTATGTTATGTTATCACTACATAGTATAAAACAATGTCGCTTTTTCTGCACCTATATCCCTATGTACGCTTACTTATTTCTTCAAAACTACGCAACGGATTTTGATGCGGTTTTTTTTAATAGATAGAGTGATTCAAGAGGAAGGTTTATATGTATAATAACATCCATTAAATACATACATACATACATAAACTCACGCCCGTAATCCCTAATGGGGTGGGTAGAGCCACAAGTAATCAAAGACAACTTGCAGCCACTGTTGATACGATGTCGTAAGCTGGATATATGATAAACCTTATGGTGATAAGGGATCAGCCTATCGCCCATAACATTAGTCCATCATGTTAGAGGACACAATCCGTCTTTCGGTTTTTACGACACGCCCGGGAAGACAAGCAGCCGAACGTGTTCTATGTGAAAATTTGTCGCTCTGCCCACCCCTTAAGGGATTACGGGCGTGACTACATGTATGATAATATTATTAAACAACATGTCATAAACGTCATTCTCAATTAGATGGCAAATGACTTGATAGTTGTAATCTGTTTAGACCAATCCCAACATCCGGCGCGTACGCATACAAATTGACAGTTCCGTTGTTTAATAAATTCTTCTTCTAACGTATGGGTTGTGAGGTGAATTACCAACCTCATCAACCCTGATGCCAGGGTTACTATTGAGCCGCCAAAGGCCCCTGACATGGCTCATGTAACGACTACTTACTTACATTAGTAAGTGGTAACCGGGACCAACGGCTTAACGTGCCTTCCGAAGCACGGGTCATCTTACTTTTTGGGCAAACAGATGATCAGCCGGTAATGTCCTAACCAAACTAGGGATCACAAAGTGATTTTTGTGATATGTCCCCACCGGGATTCGAACCCGGGACCTCCAGATCGTGAGCCCATCGCTCAACCACTGGACCACGGAGGCCGTTAATAAATTGTATACAAGCTTTATAGTAATCTTCTTCTTCTATCGTGTGGGTTGTGAGGTGGAGTACCAACCTCATCAACCCTGGTGTCAGGGTTACTATTGAGCCGCCAAAGGCCCCTGACATGGTTCATATAACGACTACTTACTTACATTAGTAAATAGTAACCGGGACCTCGGTGGCGCAGTGGTAACCGCAGTTGGTCTGCGATTGTTGAAGTTAAGCAACTTTCGCAAAGGCCGGTCATAGGATGGGTGACCACAAAAAAAAAGTTTTCATCTCGAGCTCCTCCGTGCTTCGGAAGGCACGTTAAGCCGTTGGTCCCGGCTGCATTAGCAGTCGTTAATAACCATCAATCCGCACTGGGCCCGCGTGATGGTTTAAGGCCCGATCTCCCTATCCATCCATAGGGAAGGCTCGTGCCCCAGCAGTGGGGACGTTAATGGGCTAATGATGATGAACCGGGACCAACGGCTTAAAGTGCCTTCCGAAGCACGGATCATATTATTAGATGATAGTAATAAGAACCGCTGGCGCAAGCGTGTTCTCGAGTGGAGACCGCGTTTAGAGACGACTTGCAGAAGGTGGCTGGATGATGTGCCTGGATACGTATGGATCAGGATAGTGCTTTGTGGCGCACCTTGGAGGACTCGTAGACTGCAATGGGCTGATAATGATAAACGCGGCGATGACTTTAGTTTTTAATCTGTGGTTAACGGTGCTGGTGACACAATTATTATCTCCTGTTAATCAATTCTATTATTTAAGTTTTTATTGTGAACACTGTTTGTTGACCCTAATAAAAAGAAAATGCGTAAATTCGGTACTCACGACATCATCCTTGGAGTCACACTCGCAGAACACGTTGGTGACGCTGGGCGGGTGGCTATCCAGCGCGCGCACCAGCTCCACGCCGATACCTTGCTGGAACAACAGGAGGTTATGGTTAATATCGTGTTATATTTAAAAAATCGACGAAACTTTTCGTGAAAAGGTACATAGTGTCCTGCTCTTGCGCTTCGATTTGCTCGTCTTGGCGGGGGCACTCCCGTGCCCTCAGATACGAGTACACACATCTTAGTGTAGACACGCCATTAGTCAAAAGCTAGTCACACATCTTGTAGTGGTATGAGCATAGTATAGATAGCTATGTCCATGTACGGAGGGAGTTCAGGGATATGCGTGAAACCACGACTGATTATTTATTAGATCATAATCAAAGATTACATGACATAGCTATCAATGCTATGCTTATACCACTACAATCTTTGTCCGGCCAAGTAGTTAATGCCATCTGCGGGAAATCTACAATAAGTCACGTAAAAAAAATCCAACCTTCGGCTACTCCTCCGTCAGTTGAGGCAACCTCAAGTTTACTCCATTAAGGCATGACGTCATTCAACATCTCCATAGCATTACTACCGTTTTTCACAGGGTCCGCTCTTCTTCTATCGTGTGGGTTTTGAGGTGGAACACCAGCCTCATCAACCCTGGTGTCACGGTTATTACTAAGCCGCCAAAGGCCCCTGTGGCGCTCGCGATTTCCATAACACGACGTTATACGAACTACACATGTCATCGCTTGAATCACACGTGGGTTTCGATTCATGTTCAAGTCTCCGGTTTCGTAAAAAGGGTTCACACAAAAGATCCATTGAAACGCGGCCGTCGCCCTTCGTCTTTGCCTTACCTACTTTCATTGAAAGTGTTTTTTTTTTGTTTTGACGTAGATTTGCCGCAGATGGCATTAACTACTTGGCCGGACAAATGGGGAGCGCTGAAGGCCCCGGTACAACGTTTAAGACAACAGGCCTGAGGGTGCCCAGTTGGGCGCGAACCTCGGCTTAGGGCGTCGTCTGAGAGGAAAAATATTTGAAAGAATTCGCAAAGGCCGGTCATAGGATGGGTGACCACAAAAAAAAAGTTTTCATCTCGAGCGCCTCCGTGCTTCGGAAGGCACGTTAAGCCGTTGATCCCGGCTGCATTAGCAGTCGTTAATAACCATCAATCCGCACGCACTGGGCCCGCGTGGTGGTTTAAGGCCCAGTCTCCCTATCCATCCATAGGGAAGGCCCGTGCTCCAGCAGTGGGGACGTTAATGGGCTGATGATGATGATGAGCCGGGACCAACGGCTTAACGTGCCCTCCGAAGCACGGAATCATCTTACTTTTTCCGAAAATCAGATGATTCAAGCCTGCAAAGTCCTTTCCAAACAAAGGACAGTCTCACAAAGTGATTTCGACAAGGTCACCATCGGGAAATGAACCCGGACCTCCTGATCGTGAGCCCAACGCTCTAACTACTAGACCTCAGAGGCTGTTTTGCTTGCTGACCTTAAAAAATACGAGCGTAGTGCGGAAAGAACCAGGACCATTAGACTAAAGGTTAATTTTAAATTTAGAAGGCTAGATTAATTAAGGCATATAGATAGAATCTTTAAAAATCTTTTAATCTCTTAAATCTTGAATTTTTTTTAATGTTTTGTAAATTTGTGTGCAATAAAGTGTTTTATTATTATTATCTTTATTGAAATTAAGGTTCATCATATCCAGTTTACGACATCGTATCAACAGTGGCTGCAAGTTATCTTTGATTGTGGCTCTGCCCACCCCATTAGGGATTACGGGCGTGAGTTTATGTATGTATGTATGTAGTAACCGGGACCAAGGATTAACGTGCCTTCCGAAGCACAGATCATCTTACTTCACTTCTTTCTCTTTACTTTAGCCATTCATTTTAAAATTATCAGTTGTCAATCATTCCTTTTCGGCGGATAAGTAAAATCAATTTCAAATTCAAAAATATCTTTAATTAGTGGGTAACATAGTTACACTTTGAATCCTCAAGTTTTACATAACGAACGTCTCATCCGCTTAAAACTACTACAGCTTCTCACAACCTGTATAGCCGGGGAAAAGAAGCTGCAAGAAAAACCTCGGCACAGGGCCCTAGACATTCTTTTTTTTTTTAAATAAGCATAACATATTGTTATAAATACAATTGATTAATTTAGCTGCCTAATATCAGTTCTCAGACAGTAAATGACGGGTATAACTTAAAATAAAATTAGGTGTCTGCAGGAATCGGGGCCATCAGACACTTAAATTAAATCGATTACTAACGAAGTGCATTCAAAATGCTTCTAGGTAGGACGTTATGTGTAGGTACATACTTACGTAAATTACCTACTCTTTAACTTATTCATGATTTCAATGAATAAAAATCGATACACCGACGACATTCACGGAGCTGTTAACATGCCTACGCATTTCTTGCAGAAGATTTTTTTCTTACTGTTATTATAATGGTCTATCTATCTACTCAGCCTAACAGCCTCCGTGAATGAGGTCCGGGTTCAATTCCCGATGGGGACATTGTCGAAATCACTTTGTGAGACTGTCCTTTGTTAGGACTTTTCAGGCTTGAATCACCTGATTGTCCGGAAAAGTAAGATGATTCCGTGCTTCGGAGGGCACGTTAAGCCGTTGGTCCCGGCTATTAGCCGTAAAAACACCTCCACCAACCCGCAGTGGAGCAGCGTGGTGGAGTATGCCTGTGCCCAACAGAGGACGTATATAGGCTTTTTATGTTGACAAAAATAACAATTTCGATCACCGAATGGTATGGCTACACTTACGCCATCTATTTACGAAACTTATAAAGCGAGGGTCTCAACACCCAAGTTATGTCTGCCATTTCCTTATCCGGCGAAAAGGAAAGAGAGGTTTTTTTTCTTAATAGTCATAGTCATTTATTGATAATAATAATTACACGTCACAGATATTACAAAATTCAATGAAATTAAATATTACTACGGAATTCAATTACATTAAAATATATTATCAATTACAGGTCGTCAAAACTAAAGAATGCCTGCTCAATAAGCCATTTTAATAGGTATAGGTATTTAATAGGTATATAGGTATTTAATAGGTACTTAGATTAATGTTAAACTTGAACCACGCGTGTTGGAGTTCAAGGTGTGAGCTGAAGGTCACGCCAAAGCGTGTAATGAGCTGTGGGCCATGGTAAACGATTTCATACTTAACTGTACGGTCACGAGCATTAATATGCAGATGAGCAGATGGCTTTCATGCTATTGTGCGGAAGAGAGTTGCCTCAATAATGCGGCGTGTGCGCGGGAGCCCCAGTATAGTCCTGAAGGTGTTGTGTGACAGACCTGATTGCCCAATATGGGCATACTGGACGGACCTCCATATTATACCAGTCAAGCCGGGATATGGTGTCCGCCGGTAAAATCGGGTCTGATAAATTTATCATATTTTATTTTTGTTGCTTTTGTTTGTTTCATGTACCTGTTACTAACATTAGGTTTAAGTTACTTTGTACTTACTAACATCTATGGATTTCAAATCCGAAATAAATTATTATTCATTCATTCATTCATTAATATGTATACACTTTGGTACCGTGTCACATTAACTTTTTTGACAAAGTGAACTGTAAGTCTCACTAAATGTGAGACTAGATGTGATGATTCGTGCTTCGGAAGGCACGTTAAGCCGTTGGTCCCGGTTACTACTTACTGACGTAAGTTAGTAGTTGTTACATGAGCCATGTCAGGGACCTTTGGTGGCTCAATAGTAACTTACACCAGGGTTGATGAGGTTGGTAATTCACCTCACAACCCACATGATAGAAGAAGCGCACCCCCTTAAAACGGCGCCCGATGCGGTCGCACCGTTCGCACTGCCCTAGGGCCTCCAGTGTGTACAGTCATGAGCAATATAATGTACCCACTTTAGGACTCTGTCGCACCAACATATTTGACATTTAGTGAGACTTACAGTTCAATTTGTCAAAAAAGTTAATGTGACATAGTACCAAAGTGTATACATATTAATGCTCGTAACCGTAGTGGTGTAGAGGTGTAGTGGTCTATGTGTCGGTTGTGAGGTGGAGTACAAACCTCATCAACCCTGGTGTCAGGGTTACTATTGAGCCGCCAAAGGCCCCTGACATGGCTCATGTAACAACTACTAACTTACATCAGTACTAAGTAGTAACCGGGACCAACGGCTTAACGTGCCTTCCGAAGCACGAATCATCACATCTAGTCTCACATTTAGTGAGACTTACAGTTCAATTTGTCAAAAAAGTTAATGTGACATAGTACCAAAGTGTATACATATTAATGCTCGTAACCGTAGTGGTGTAGAGGTGTAGTGGTCTATGTGTCGGTTGTAAGGTGGAGTACGAACCTCATCAACCCTGGTGTCAGGGTTACTATTGAGCCGCCAGTAAGTAGTAACCGGGACCAACGGCTTAACGTGCCTTCCAAAGCATTTATTTTTAGCATTTTATAATTTATCTTTGACCCAGTCCTTATTAAAAAACTTGGTAACTACAAATATCTACACGTTCTCAAACCCTTAACCTTGCCTTCATCATTCAACTAGTGACACGTCTGACACGTTTTTATATAGATATTCCCCTCTGCCAATAACCCCTGAATGTCAGTTGGCAGAGAAAATAATTGTGTTGGCCGCAAGCCAGCCGGCTAGGCCCTATTGTCAATAACGTTGCTAGTTTTGGGAGTTCCCCTCGAATTTTAGGTTTAAATAATCTTTATTGTCAATAAGAATACAAATTCAGTTACTTAAGAACTTAAAAAGTAAGTACGTCCCCACTGCTGGGGCACGGGCCTTCCCTATGGATGGTTAGGGAGATCGGGCCTTAAACCACCACGCGGGCCCAGTGCGGATTGGTGGTTATTAACGACTGCTAATGCAGCCGGGACCAACGGCTTAACGTGCCTTCCGAAGCACGAAGGAGCTCGAGATGAAAACTTTTTTTTTGTGGTCACCCATCCTATGACCGGCCTTTGCGAACGTTGCTTAACTTCAACAATCGCAGACCGAGCGCGTTTACCGCTGCGCCACCGAGCTCCTATATACGTACAAAAGTATTTTGAAGGTATGTGAAAAATAATGAGTGTAACTTTAGTTCGAATGTTAGTAGTTCGATGAATGCTTATTTGGCTGAAATATTTTTCGAAACCCTTTTTAACGAATGATCATTCTTCCGAGTCAACTTTGTATCGAACCCCTCTTTTACCGACGAACGGTTGACCGAAGCATTCATCGAACAAGAAATGTGAATGATTGTTCGTTAAAAACATAATTCGAAAAATATTTCATTCGAGTCTGGCTAAGCTTGCATCATCAGTGTATTCTGAGTTTAGGCACAGATTAAAACATTGTTCGGGTACAGAATAAAAACATATAAGTATTGAGTATGCAGGTTTACATACATACATACATAAACACACGCCTATCTCCCACCGGGGTAAGCAGAGACTATTGAATTCCATTTGCTTCTATCCTGACACATTTCTCTTGCTTCCTCCCCATTCATCAATCGCTTCATACACGCACGCCGGTTCAGAGTAGATCGTACTAAACCTTTTCTAAGGACAACTCCAATTTGGTAAATGTAAGTTCTGGGTCTTCCTCTGCCAGCCCTACCATCAACTTTCGTTTTATATACCGGTTTCGCAATTCTATTATCCTTCATCCGCTCTACGTGTCCAATCTCAATCTTAGTCACTATATCGTCTTTTACACCACATCTCTATCTTATCATACTGTTTCTCACTCTATCACTCAACTCAACACCGCAGATGCTACGTACTGAAAGGAATGATTCAGATCATTATTCTGAGTTAATATCAAGTGGAATTTTCCATCAGGTGATTCAAGCAAAGTCCTTACCAAACAAATTACAGTTTCTCAAAGTGATTTCGACAATGTACCCCATCGGGAATCGAACCCGGACCTCCTAACGCTTTAACCACTATACCACGGAGGTTGTGAACCAGACATGTTGACCTAAATACGGATTTTCTACTGAGTAAGTATATCAGCCCGCAAATACGATGATGACACCTATCTATAATTTGATAAAACATAATAGTTTATCTTATACAATTGACCTGCGTGTTCGTATATGTCAGCTTTATTTATAAATCGTGATTAACGTGAAAAATATTTTGTTTGGACACTACATAGATGAACTCACGCCCGTAACACCTAATGGCGTGGGCAGACTCACAAAGTAGTTTTTAATCAAAGCCAACTTGCAGTCACTTCTTTTGATACGAGAGTAATGCTGTTATTTATGACTTTTGGCACCTTTTTTTGTTAACAAACCCTTGCAATCTTCTTATCGTGTGGGTTGTGAGGTGGATACCAACCTCATCAACCCTGGTGTCAGGGTTATTATTGAGCCGCCAAAAGCCGCTGACATGGCTCTTGTAACGACTACATACTTACATCAGTAAGTAGTAACCGGGACCTTTTTTTTTTTTTGACGTGACTTATTATAGATTTGCCGCGGATGGCATTAACTACTTGGCCGGACAAATGGGGAGCGCTGAAGGCTCTCACCCGGTACAACGTTTAAGACAACAGGCCTGAGGGTGCCCAGTTGGGCGCGAACCTCGGCTCAGGGCGTCGTCTGAGAGGAAAAATATTTGAAAGAATTAATCGACCCTAGTGGGTCGATAGCGATAAGCGCTGAATGAGGGAAATCGTCGACCACGCCGGCGGGGTCGGTATAAGTAACCGGGACCAACGGCTTAACGCAACTTCGCAATAAACAAGTTAGTTTAAATACGGTAAAATTCGGTCGTCTCAATTTATACCCACATTGAAATTAAGTAATTGAAAGAAATCAATTTTGTTTTGGTTATAAACCGTCGTAGCCCCGTTGGTAGAACACTTGCCTCTCACTTTGAGGTCGCAGGTTCGAATAATCCAACCAATGATTGTCGAATTTGTTTTCGAATTCAAGTTTGGATCATAAATGATTATCACGTGCTCAGCGGTGAAGGAAAACATCTTGAGGAATCTCACATTCCCGAGAAATGCATTTTCGGAGGTATGTGACTTAACCTGTATTGGGGCGGTTTTCCCTTCGGGGGTAGGAAGGTCAGACAGGCAGTCGCTTCTGTAAAAAACCGGACCTGTCACATTTTTAGGTTAGGTAAGCGGACCCTGTGAAAAAAACGCGATAATGCTAGGGGGATGATGAAATCAAGGTTTTGTCGAAGAAAATCATAATAGATAGTGAGTTTTCAAAAAGGCGCTTTTCTTTTATTCACTTTAAAAAGACGATGCACTTTAAAACTTACGTTACAAGTTTTGTTGTACGAAATTAACCCAATTTCACTCGACCTAACGGTAAAGATCTCGCAAGGGAAACAACAAAGAAATAAAAACGTTTAAAACTTCCACGAATTCATGCACTGCAGTAGTAACAGCCATAAAAAATGCATTTCATATGCACGAACTGGATACGTAGACCGGAGAACCCAAGAATTTACGATGTCATGGTTTAAAGTAGAAGTACTTATACCTAATTTACTTTACAGTATGATTAGCGAACTAAAACCCGAACCATAGAGTAAAGAATAATACTACGTATGCAACGGTAACTTTCCCCCCCGCACCAATTCGTATTGAGCGTCGAC
Organism: Pectinophora gossypiella; assembly: GCF_024362695.1. Lineage (NCBI taxonomy): Eukaryota > Metazoa > Arthropoda > Insecta > Lepidoptera > Gelechiidae > Pectinophora > Pectinophora gossypiella. The sequence continues at coordinate 8,406,606 of NC_065428.1, read as the reverse complement.
TTCGCCCCCTCTGGGTCTTACACATAAACAGCCTATGTACGTCCCACTGCTGGGCACAGGCCTCCCCTCAATCAACCGGAGGGGGTAAGGAGTATACTCCACCACGCTGCTCCAATGCGCGACATGAAATTCAAATGAACCTAGAAATCCAGCTAACAATCACAAAACTAGGAAACAAAGTTTGTTGACCTATGAAATCGATACCCGCCATTGCACTGCCCTTACCAAAAACGCGGGAAAATAGGTCGCAGCGGGAATTTTAAAATTAGAACACGGATCTCGCCTAAATCTGTTCTCAGTTACGATATTACGTTATAAATAACGATTAACGCGTTATAAATAGCGTTATGAGATGTTAGTTCCGCTTTCTTTGATTTCCGATTTATTAATTACCGCATTAATTGAATTTATTATGATTTTCTTTGCAAGAATTTGTGTTTAATTACGTGGTGTATGTTTGAAACTATAACAACATGTCTTTAGAATACTTTCAGCTGCTTATCTTCCCGGGCGTGTCGTAAAAACCGACGGAGTGTTTGTGTTAAGGTCCGTCAAGCGTAAGTTATATAGAATGACATAAATATCTCTTGTCTCATTTGTGCTAGGCGATGCATTATAAGTATCTCTGTCCTGTTGTTGTTATTGTTATGTAGGTATAAATAGGTACCAACCAGGAAGTCATTAAATATTCCTCATTTTCGTTAGTTGTATGTACATAAGTAATAATATGTTGTGTTTTGTTATGTGTTTACTTTGAGGTCGCAGGCTCGAATCCAGCACAGGCCTAAAACAATGATTGTCGAATTTCTTTTCGACTTCATTTTTGGATCATAAATGATTATCACGTGCTCAGCGGTGAAGGAAAACATCGTGAGGAAACCCATATTCCCGAGAAATGTATTTTCGAAGGTACGTGACCTAGGGGCTGGTTTTCCCTTTGCGGGTTGGAAGGTCAGACAGGTAGTCGCTTCTGTACAAAACCTATCACTATCTAGTTAGTTCATCTTACGATGCAATATACCTCTGACTACCCCAGTTGGGATATAGTCGTGAGCTTATGTTGGTATTACAGGAGTAAATTCAGTATGTTATCAACTAACGTAGTTAGTTTACTGCAACAAGCAGTTATGTAACGAACCTGCGCAGGCGCCGGTGGGTCGTTATCACGCCGCACGCACATTGTACAACTACTTAGGTACCTGTATGTATCATTGTCACTTATGTAATGTTTCATTGAAGCTAATATCTATACTTGGAGGTTCATTACTACATACTACAAATATGTTTACACTTTGAAACCGTGTCACATTAACTTTTTTGACAAATTAAACCGTAAGTCTCATTAAACGTCAAATATGATAGTGCGACAGGGTTCTAAAGTGGGTACATGATATTGCTAATGACTGTACTTACGTTTATTTAAAAAAAAAACTCATGTCTGTAATCCATAATGGGGTGAGTAGCGCTACAAATTAGAAGACAACTTGCATATATTATAACATATTGCAGTATCACGCCTGTATACCCGATGGGGCAGAGATGTAGTATATACATACACCCACTCGTAACCAGCTATGTGTAACCCTCATGTAATAGGGGGCAAGCCTATTGCCATTAACCGGACACAAATCCTGGAAACCACGTGATATCAATTCATCATCATCATCATCAGCCCATTAACGTCCCCACTGCTGGGGCACGGGCCTTCCCTATGGATGGATAGGAAGATCGGGCCTTAAACCATCACGCGGGCCCAGTGCGGATTGATGGTTATTATTACGAAACTATTATATAGGAAATCAAATTCAGTGGTTTAAAGCTAGAGACGGGATTCGAACCCGGGACACTAAAATCTAAGTCATGCGTTCTCGGAACAAGACTATCACGGATTAGGTAGGTAGAGTCAATAATAACCCTAGTGTCAAGATTGATGAGGTCGGTCATCCACCTAACAACCCTAGAAGATGAAATTGGAGCATTATCTCGGCTTATCACGGTTGCAGTAATCTAATCTGACGCGTTATGTATGACGCGTACGCCTCTGGTATGTGGGGCGCACGCGCACGTGGTTTTGTTTGAGCGCAACAGAATTAGGCACTCTTACTTCACTGTATAAAGATACAGGTGCTGTCATAGAACAAGGAAGTATAGAAAGGCAACTCTCCGCTCCCCACCAGCGGCTGAGCTATATTTACCTCACCCCCTCGGTCTTATCTTTAGTCTACAACTGCACGGCCGTCGATGTTTATTTTTTTAAATGTGAAAAACATAACTAGTGCATGAAAAAAATAATAAAATTAGTATTTTCAATAATTTTTCGTTTAAAAATATAAAAAACTACATTCAAAAACACCTTACCTCTGGGTAAGAATCGTAACGAATACTGAGGGAGATGAGTCAGACCATGATTCATTCTGAGTTGATATTAAGTGGTTATTTTTTTAATTATTTTCTGTTCCATACTTTTGCGATGGAAAATTCCACTTGATATCAACTCAGAATTATGGTTTGAATCACCCTCAAATATGTCAGTCAGTCAGTTTCTCCTTTTATATATTTAGATTATTTATTCTATGCATCAGTGAACAATGTTCCTATCTACCTACTATTCTGATATGGGCAGGAATAAAGTGAAGTAACCTAAGTACAGACTTTCCACAATATTGAGATTTTTTCATTTTGTATTTTTTTTTGTGTCGCGAGCTGATTGGCTGCCTCTATGGCTAGAGTAATCGGGTCGTCGTGAATAATATTGAGAGGCACGTGTATTAGTGGGTCTATTTGAGACTTCCACGAGACTTCTAATTTCGTATTCCTAGACATTAAAAAAAGTCTTTCGTAAAACGTTTCGAAATAGCCTGGGAGTCTATCACAGTGTTTAAAAAGATTATTCATAGTTTTGACGGATGATTCAGAGTTGAATACGTTTGAGACAGAATTGGCATCGCCTCCGTATAGTTACCTACACGTAAACATAGAATAAACAGTAGTACGTACTAAGTACAGAAGGGACACTCCGCATCGGTACGAACTTGGATTGCCTATGCCCTGAAATCCACATAACATAAACATAAGCTTTTGAACTAAGTACCCATACCTCACCGAACAGTGACATATTGTAGATGTGCCGCAGATGGCATTAACTACTTTGCCGGACAAATGGGGAGAGCTGAAGGCTCTCACCCGGTACAACGTTTAAGACAACAGCCTGAGGGTGCCCAGTTGGGCGCGAACCTCGGCTCAGGGCGTCGTCTAAGAGGAAAAATATTTGAAAGAATTAATCGACCCTAGTGGGTCGATAGCGATAAGCGCTGAATGAGGGAAATCGTCGTCCACGCCGACGGGGTCGGTATCGGGGTCCTGAAGTGTTTCGTGTCGCGAGCTGATTGGCTGCCTCTATGGCTAGCCCGCATTGGAGCAGCGTGGTGGAGTATGCTCCATACCCCCTCCGGTTGATTGAGGGGAGGCCTGTGCCCAGCAGTGGGACGTATATAGGCTGTTTATGTATGTTATGGCTAGAGTAATCGGGTCGACGGGATCGTATATTACGTTATTCGGACGCCGATACTTTTCAGTACCGTCCCTAAGCGGAATGTATTTGGAAGCCGGTATACCGTACCACAGCGACTAATAAAAGAAAAGACACTAAGTTGTGATCAAGAACAACTGTAATGATTTTAGGTTAATGTCCAAGGGCGAGGGGTCAGCTAATCGATTTGTGCTCAATAATTAACACGTATTGGACTGCCCAATGTCGGAGCGATGAACCCTGTAAAGATGTGATCTACGAAATATATTGAAAGGAAGTTATTTCACATGCATACATCAACATAAATAATAAAAATGAAATAATGTTTATTGTGATAATAAACATTAAATAACATACATACATACATACATAAACTCACGCCTATTTCCCACCGGGGTAAGCAGAGACTATAGAATTCCATTTGCTTCGATCCTGACACACTTCTCTTGCTTCCTCCACATTCATCAATCGCTTCATACACGCACGCCGGTTCAGAGTAGATCGTATTGAACCTTTTCTAAGGACATCTCCAATTTGGTCATCATAAGTCCTTCTCGGTCTTCCTCTGCCAGCCCTACCATCAACTTTCGCTTTATATACCGCTTTTGCAATCCTATTATCCTTCATCCGCTCTACGTGTCCAAACCAACCTAACATTCCCTTCTCAATCCTAGTCACTATATCGTCACATTAAATAACACAATTATAAAAATAGTTTTCCATCACAAAAGGTAGCAGCATATACCGAGATGAAATATCTCGACGCTGCAGCGTGTTATTCTATGGCTGCGGTGATCGCTATAACCGCAGTCACGGATGAAGACCGTTCCGTTCTGCTGGAGACGAAGCCAAGCGGACAGGAAGATATCGCGGAACGGTTTCTATGAATGGAATTGTTGTTTGTTGTTTGTCCAATTTTATGCAGAAATTCCCGACCCAATAACCCGACCGAATTAAGTTGCCAAAACGGAGATGCGTATTTGATTCGCCCGTGTTATTCATACTCTTCTATCGTGTGGTTTATAAGGTGGATTACCAATCTCATCAACTCTGGCGCCAGGGTTACTGTTGAGCCGCCAAATCAATGGAAATAGAGAAAGGGGTAGACCTAGGAGAACATTTATGAAACAAAAGAGAAGGTGGAGGTCGTGTCATATCAGGAGTTGAAGGATTTGGAAGGAGAGAGGAATATCGATTACTTCACCGACAAGAGCGCAGCTCTTAAATAAAGAGAGAGAAAGAGTTTAAAATAAAATTAGGAAGTGTCTGCGGGAATCAGGGCCATTGTATAACACCAGCATACGATTAGGGTCCGTGCCAACTTGTGGTTACTTCCCGCGTTTATTGTTTATTTACTGTCACTATTTCAAGACCACAATGCCTTTGTAAAAACATTTGCCAAGTGCTAAGGACTTTATAGGCCGACGCTATTCATAACATAACATATAAAAGCTTACGACTATATCTTAATTTGGGTAGTCAGAAGTACAATCGAAGAGCAAAAATTCAGTCACTGAGCCCAGCGAATTATGTGAAATTCTTTGTACAAATATAATGCCTTATGGCAAATATCGATATATATTTTTAATCATAGGGATATTTTCCGCACTAACAATGGTGTGATAAAAGGTGTTGTATTGTTAGCGGTGTGACAAACAAGAATAAAATCTCTGTTTGTCATACTGGTGTGACAACCTGGTGTGACCACGAGTCCGGAGGGGAAATTATGAACCATTAGTTGTCATAATTATAAAATTTATGTTTTTGTAGGTGTTTTTGGTCTATTACAGAAACGACATGTAACCAGAAGGTCTTAAGTGCAACCAGTTAATTCATTACTTTGCAAGAAACTGATTGGACTTTTGCAGCTATCATACATCCATCGCTAGATGAACTAAGTACCCAGAATTCACCAAGCCTTCTGTTATAACAACGTAATAGGTTGTGAGCCGTATCGTCGTCTATAGATAATGGTAGAGCCAATTGTCTGACCTTCCAACCCGCAAAGGGAAATCCAGCCCAATACAGGTTAGGCCACATGCATCCGAAACGCATTTCTCGGGAATGTGGGTTTCTCCACAATGTTTTCCTTCACCGCTGAGCACGTGATAAACATTTAAGATCCAAATATGAATTCGAAAACAAATTCTATAATCATTGGTTTAGGCCCGTGTTGGGATTCGACCTGTGACCTCACAGTGAGAGTGAAGCGTCCTTCCGACGGTGCTACCACGGCTCACACAAATGCGTATTGTGACAGATTGACAATGTCACATCGCATAAGCAAACACCGCAACCAGAGAGTTCTGGTATGTCCCCGTAATCCATCTTTCTCTTCTCTGACGCATAACATAGTCCTTTCAAAAGAAAACTATACTTACTAGAAGGTTCCACCCGAGATTATTATTTATTTTTAACTCAATATTAATTATTTTTTCATTTTAATAAATATGATTTTAATTTTAAGTTTTGATTTTAATAACTTTTTAACTTTATTTCGTTATTATTTTTTTCATTGTAATAACTTTTAATTTTAATATTATGGGACATAATTATATCTTACAATATGGGTACCTACCTGAAATAAATGCATTTTATTTTATTTTTTTTATATTTCTTTTATTCGGGAAAAGAATCGACTATTCTGGTGACTGAGACCATAGGGTAAATAAAGAGCGGGAAGAGAAGGAGAGCCAGTTCAGTTTCCAAAGCGGTCGAAGCAAGAAGAAGAAATGAAAAAGTGAAAGTGGAGGACAAGTGAGGCTTCTATGCTGTTCTGGGAGCAAATAAAAAACATAGAACACGTTCAGCTGCTTGTCTTCCCGGGCATGTCGTAAAAACCGACAGAGGGATTGTGTCCTCTAACATGATGGACTAATGTTATGGGCGATAGGCTGATCCCTTATCACCATAAAGTTCATCATATCCAGCTTAGGATTTCGTATCAATAGTGGCTGCAAGTTGTCTTTGATTACTTGTGGCTCTGCCCGCCCCATTAGGGATTACGGGCGTGAGTTTATGTATGTATGTATGAAGGACAGTGTTTCAAGCAGTGTTAACCGCAGTGTTCGTGCAGTGCTAGTGTAGTGTTTTGTGCTGTGTTCGAGTGTCGCGAAATAAAGTGAAGTGACGGTGACGGAGCTATACCGCGAAGCCCTGTGCGGAACTTGGACTCATTGAGTTTCCTTCCAATCCTGAAACCCACTTACGTTATAACAGTATTTAAATATCGAAAATCCGAACTAATAAATCTAATAAAACATTTAATGAATCAATAAGATGCCATCTAAGGCCGAACTGATGATTTGGCAACAAATATATCTGTTAACGACGGCCTCTTTGGTCGTCCTTAGTTTTGTTTCTTTTATATTATATATTGTCATACTTGTACGTTCTGTTGTTTTTTAAAAATGTCAATGTCAATGTGTTTCTTTTGGTTGCAATAAATCAGTTCAAAAATGTTTTTGCTTTCGTGATATTTTTTACCGTACGCGCTCTCAATAATATCTTTACATGGCATCATTGCACTCTGGGGTGGTTAGTTATGATGTATTGTGATGTGTAGATGTAATTAAACCTGCGTTGTAAGATGTTAACATCCCGCTCAGGGACGGTACTGAAAAGTATCGGCGTTCGAAGGATGTTATATACGATCCCGACGATCCGATTACTCTAGTCATAGCAGCCAATCAGCTCGCGACACCAAACACTTCAAAACCTCGATACCGACCCCGCCAGCGTGGTTGACGATTAGGGTCGATTAATTCTTTCAAATATTCTTCCTCTCAGACGACACCCTGAGACGAGATTCGACACCCTGAGACCCTCAGGCCTGTTGTCTTAACATTTTGTACCGGGTGAGAGCCCTCAGCGCTCCCCATTTGTCCGGCCAAGTAGATATTGCCTTCCCCTACTCCGTCCTCAGTTGGCGACCTCAAGGCTTTCCTCGAACTTATCTCAAAATCGGTATTTTTAGACGGCGCCCCAACCCTAACTCGAGTTTACTCCAGTAAGGCATGACGTCATTCAACACCTCCCTAGCATTATCCCGTTTTTCACAGGGTCCGCTTACCAAACCTGAAGATTGGACAAGTAAGGTTTTTACAGAAGCGACTGCCTGTCTGACCTAACCCGCTACCAACACAAGATCCACACTACGGAAAAACCATTAATAATGTTTAAGAATGTTGGCTTTTAATGCCTTTTTAAAGATATTTAGAGTTTTAGTATTTTTAACCTCAATGGGTAGATAGTTATAAAGGGTTATAAAGTAGATGGTTATAATTTTTTTACAACACTTTGCTGAATACTTTTAGCTTTGATCCCAAAATCCCAATAGAGATAACGCGTGGCTTTTCGGCGGGAAACGGGAACGGGACAGTTGCTTTCTTCATTGAGTAATCTAAATAATTAATACGAAGTGGTGTTTTGTGGTTAATGATCGCATTAAGTTAGTCGGAAGACATTCGCGAGTGTTATTATATTGGAGTATTCAATAAACAAAGTGTATCTGCCTATTTTCGCTTCGTGCCAAGAAGCCGCTTCATAACTCAAAAGTTTATGCGGACTTTTGAGTTAATTCGTTTGGGGTTCGGAGTAGGAGTCTACTCCGAGAGTGGGGTCTTAGGTTTCATCATCATCACCTTTCATCATTTCATTAATCATCAAGAAAAAAAATACGTCAGACATGGCTGTATGGGCATAGTTCCCTTTGCCTTACCCTTCGGGGAAAACCAAAACAAAAAAAAAAAGAGATAACGCGTGTGAGTTTATGTATGTAAGTATGACATCATACTCGACTCGGGTTCACAGAATATAAACCGTTCATAGCTTTGATTCCTTGACCTATAAACACATGTTGTTTTCAGCCGCTGAAACTTTCAGGAATACGTTGTTATTAAGCGGATATGTTTCATCATTCAATCATCTCGTCAGCATTATCCCGTTTTTCACAGGGTCCGCTTACCTAACCTGAAGATTAGACAGGTCCGGTTTTTTACATAAGCGACTGCCTGTCTGACCTTCAACCCGCGAAGGGAAAACCAGCCCAATACAGGTTAAGGTTAGATCACATACCGCCGAATGCATTTCTCGGGAATGTGAGTTTCCTCACAATGTTTTCCTTCACCGCTGAGCACGTGATAATCATTTATGATCCAAACATGAATTTGATAACAAATTCGACAATCATTGGTTGAGGCCTGTGCTGGATACGAACTTGCGTCCTCAAAGTGAGAGGCAAGCGTTCTACCAACTGGGCTACCTCGCCTCGGCATGTAAAACTATATGTCTGAATGTGTTAAATTTTAAACAATGGAGGTCCTTAGAAATGGTTTTGTACGATCTACTCTGAACCGGCGTGCGTGTATGAAACGATTGATGAATGTGGAGGAAGCAAGACAAGTGTGTCAGGATCGAAGCAAATGGAATTCCGTAGTCTCTGCTCACCCCGGTGGGAAATAGGCGTGAGTTTATGTATGTAATGTTTATATGTATCAATGTATGTTGAAATTGAAAGAAACATTGTATGAGCCACTTCACCCGTTTCGAAAAGTTCAATGACTTTTGATCTTTGTGTAGTCAAATGTCTTCTTATTATAACATCAGCATGAAGAATTACTATCACACGTGAAATACAACTATAAAATGAGGACTTTACGGTTCAAATTCCTATGGAAACTATCGGCATTTCCTGAAAAAACGATGAGAATTTATATTTGTGTTCGAAAAAGTTTTAAAGTTATTTTGAACTTTGTTACGTTGAAATAAATCGGAAGAATTAGAAAGACAGATAGAGACTCGAAGCTTTTAAAAAAAAATAGGTGTTCATTGGTTCAAAAGCAGTCGGTCCCTGCTCGATACATGAGCCATGTCAGAGGTTCATACATGGTTTAGTGATACCGTAATGAAAACTTTGAGGCCTGATTCAGACCATGATTCTGAGTTGATATAAAGTGGCATTTTCCGTCGCAAAACTATTGAACTGAAAATAATTTAAAAAACATTAATAAAAATCAGAATTTTCCGAGAGGAAATTCCACTTGATATCAACTCAGAATCATGGTTACGATGTCACTATGTAAACATGTTGTGAGAAGCTGCAGTAATTTTAGGCCGATGCGTTTCGACCAAAAATATTTATGTAAAAATTTACTATTCACGACTATGTTACCAATTGAATAAGGATATATGGTTTGACTTTCGTCATAGAATAAGAAATAATATAATATATTAAAGGAAATAAATAATATTTATAATAGAATAAGAACTGATACTACGTATAGAACGGCAACGACTATACTTACTTACATCAGTAAGTAGTAACCGGGACCAACTACTTAACGTGCCTTCCGAAGCACGGATCATCTTTCTTTTGGACAATCAGGTGATCAGCCTGTGATGTGCCCAAAGTAGGGATCACAAAGTGATTTTCGTGATGTGTCCTACCGGGATTTGAAACCGGGACCTCCGGATCGTGAGCCCAACGCTCAAACCACTGGACCACAGAAGCCGTTAAACAACCGGAGGGCATTTAACGAGACTTAATACAGACTGAGATTTAATTTGTCAAAAAAGTTAATGTGACATGGTTTCAAAGTGTACTTATACATATTAGTACATGTGACCGTACCTATCTGGGGGGTTAAAATGGCCGCATCGACGCAAGTCATCTAAGAAAGCAATATTGTAATTTGACATTTGCGCTATAAAAGCAAGTGCGCAATGCAAGCAACTGTCAAATAGCAATATTGCTTTCTTAGATGAAATGCTTCGATGTGGCCATTTTAAGCCCTCTGATTTTCAACTGAGAACGAATGTTCCGCCAAACGCAAACGTCCTTTGTTATTTAAAATATCTTTTGCATCATCCATCACCTTGATTTTATGAGCAGTCAAAATTTAATGCTCAAAAGCATGTAAGTAGTTGTTTTACGTTACCAATAAAGATTTGTATTTGTACCCGTAACTGTGGCATAGCATCTGTTATACCGTTGCCATAATTAAACCAACTCCATTGGCTAATTCAATTGGCTATACCTACAGGTTGTAAGAAGCTGCGGCTTTTTGGCGGGAAACGGGAACGGGACAGTTGCTTTCTTCATTGAATGATCTAAATAATTAATACGAAGTGGTGTTTTGTGGTTAATGATCGCATTAAGTTAGTCGGAAGACATTCGCGAGTGTTATTATATTGGAGTATTCAAGGAACAAAGTGTATCTGCCTATTTTCGTTTCGTGCCAGGAAGCCGCTTCATAACTCGAAAGTTTATGCGGACTTTTGAGTTAATTCGTTTGGGGTTCGGAGTAGGAGTCTACTCCGAGGGTGGGGGCTTAGGTTTCATCATCATCACCTTTCATCATTTCATTATTCATCAAGAAAAAAAATACGTAAGACATGGCTGTATGGGCATAGTTCCCTTTGCCTTACCCTTCGGGGAAAACCAAAACAAAAAAAAAAAAATTGTAAGAAGCTGCAGTAGTCTTAGGCGGAAGAGAGGTTCAAGAAAAAATATATTTATGTAAAAAATTGATGATTCAAGTTTCAAAGTGTAAGTTACCTAATGAACAAAGATATTTTTGAAATTGAGTTTATGCATACGTCACACTACGGCTTCTGTGAATAGGTACATTTCTAATTGAATTATTTAAAAATTAATTAAAAAAAAACTTTTTGTTTGTTAGTTAATTCAAATGCAAGTTCAAAACTATCTTTATTCAATAGGTAACATAGTTACACTTTGAATCGTCATTTTTTACATAACGAACGTCTCATCCGCCTAAAACTACTGCAGCTCCACACAACCTGTACAGCCAGGGAAAAAAAGCTACAAGAAAAACCTCGGCACAGGGCCCTTACTCATAAAATCTATAGTATCTGCTTACCCAAACCCCTTACCCTGGGAAATAGGCGTGAGTGTACGTATGGTTATGTTATTAAAAAAAAAAGAGCTAAACTCACCTCCTCGACGGATTTCTTGGCGAACTCGTTCATGGACACAATCCATTGCTGCACTAGCTCATTCACAATAACCAAATCATTATATAACCACGTCAATAGATCGTTAACCCACTGGACACTAGGGGCGTCAGGTCCGGTGCAGGTGGGGATGACTATGCTCTGGTGCTTCTTAGTCGTCAGCTGTTCAGGACCTGGAGACATGCGGCCCATTCGTCGCTTATTCGCCGGAGAAGGGGGCACGTAACCCGCGGGCTTCGCTGGCGGCTTATAGTTGAACGAAGCACTCTTGACCTTAGCAGACGTAGCCAGCACAGTATCAGCACTGTTAATGATTTCGTTCGCGGTGGATTTCTTCGCTTCCTCCGTCGTTTTCGGCTTCTCCACCTCCGCTGGTTTCTTCCCGAAGCGGGAGTAGGCCCATTTGGCTATGCCAAGCAGCACGATGGAGAAGAGAATCCATATGAAGATCAGCATGACTAGGTTGTCCATGGCTGTGTCCATATAGTCGAAGCTGCAGATGAGGTCGTCGACGGCTTCGGCGAGGTCAGCCATAGTTTTCCATGTTTGTCGCCACCACGGGGCGGTCTGTCCGCCCGCCGCACTCTCGCCCACTGACTCTGGGCCACCCATTTTTTTTCTATTTTGAATCGTCTATTTTCGGACGCAGCTATCTATCCCTTTCCAACTCTATGGCTCTCGCGCGCCGTTTGAATGTTCGCGCGGAATTTAAATTTGAAATGAAGTGTTTTGTTTTTCGAATTCACGCGTTCTAAATTTTGAATTTATTTTATAATTTAGACGTAATAAATTATTTTTTTGTTTATTAGCGCGTTATACAAATTATTTAATTGTTTATTTAGCGCGTTGCAAATTAAGAATTTAATTTATTAAATTGTTTTTTTTATTTAATTTATTGTTTATTTATTAATTAGTGAACACATGTTATTATTAGTCTGGTTAAGGCTCGTTCGTTCGTATCCTATCGTGGTGTCTGTCGTGTTATCATTGTGTCTTCATTTGCTGTTCGAATCCTGTAACAAGAAAATAATACTGTTTAACACTTTTATTAACGACTTCCGTGGTCCAGTGGTTGAGCATTGGGCTCACAATCCGGATTAGTTTGGTTAGGACATTACAGGCTGATCACCTGATTATCCGAAAGTACGATGATCCGTGCTTCGGAAGGCACGTTAAGCCGTCGGTTCCGGTAACTACTTACTGATGTAAGTACGTAGTCGTTACATGAGCCATGTCAGGGGCTTTGGCGGCTCAATAATGACCCTGACACCAGGGTTGATGAGGTTGGTATTCCACCTCACAACCCACACGATAGAAGATGCAGCCACTTTTCGTACAAAGTCCTCAGATGATATTATATGATATGATAAACCGCTGGAAACTATTACATCCATTTCTGGAGAGCCTTTCGGCTCTGCCCACCCTAATATGGAATGTGTTCGCGAGTATAATGATGTACCTAGATGTTTCCTGGATTTTGGAAAAATATAAAATTCTAAACTTCAAAAATTCTAAAATTCATAATTCAAAAATTTATAAATTCAAATTCAAAATGGCGAGGAGTGGGTGCATACAGGGTGTTAGTGACATCGTAACGAAAACTTTGAGGGGGATCCAGACCATGATCCTGAGTTAATATCAAGTGGAATTTTACGTCGAAAAAGTGTGAAACTAAAAAAAAATAAAAAAAAAACAAAACAAATTCATGAATTATGCGACGGAAAATGCCACTTCATATTAACTCAGAATCATGGTCTGAATCATCCCCCTGAGTTTTGGTACGATGTCACTAACCGTGTATACTCTGCCCACCCCTTCGGGGATTCCGGCGTGATGCTATGTGTTATGTTATAATGTATGACTATAATTAGCATATAGATGGCAACCTTGTCATACATGCATCTGATCAATCGACTATGACCAATAGACCATACAAAGTTGAAACAATTGTGGCCATAACCATACAATCGTTGTTGGGACCATTAGACCATTGCCAATGATTAACGAGTACACTCACGTCCACAGTCCCTAGTGGAGTGGGTAGACAAGCTATTAAATCCCTTTTTCGTGTCGGACCCCGATAACGACCCCGCCGGCGTGGTCGACGACTTCCCTCAATCAGCGCTTATCGCTATCGACCCACTAGGGTCGATTAATTCTTTCAAATATTTTTCCTCTCAGACGACGCCCTGAGCCGAGGTTCGCGCCCAACTTGGCACCCGTGTTATCTGCCCGTTGTCTTAAACATTGTACCGGGTGAGAGCCCTCAGCATTTGTCCTGCCAAGTAGTTAATGCCAACTGCGGCAAATGTACAATAAGTCACGTCAAAAAAAAAACCTCTTTCGTTTCGATGACAAATCATCACCCTAACGTTATTAGACGATTTGACGGGTCCGGTTTTTTACAGAAGAAAGAAGATGATATTGCGAAGTCTTCTTCTATCGTACGGGTTGTGAGGTAGAGTACCAACCTCATCAACCCTGGTGTCAGGGTTACTATTGAGCCGCCAAAGGCTCCTGACATGACTCATGTAACGACTACTTACTTACATCAGTAAGTAGTAACCGGGACCAACGGCTAAACCTGTCTTCCGAAGCACGGATCATCTTACTTTCGGACAATCTGGTGATCAGCCAGTAATGTCCTAACCAAACTAGTGACCACAAAGTAATTTTTGTGATATTTCCCCACCAGGAATCGAACCCGGGACCTCCGGATCGTCAGCACAAAGGTCGTCTGCGAAGTGAGCCACGCGTCAGGCAAACAAATATAATGTAATATTTCTTCTGATGTCGGCGTGATTCAGTCTGAGCCTCGAATGTCGGGTGAGTCAGCCTGGATTTCGATCTATGTCTAGACATGACCTCATTACTTATAGACTTTCGCAAAACCATGGCGTCGTTAAATAGGTCACGCGAATATCCATAAATGCGAAGGTAACTCTGTTACGAAAATGTTCGCATCGAAAATGTTCAAAATCATCATCATCAGACAATCAGGTCTGAAATCCGAAAGTAAGATGATCCGTCCTTCGGAAGGCACGTTAATCGGTCCCGGTTACTACTTACTGACGTAAGTATGTAGTCGTTACATGAGCCATGTCAGGGGCCTTTGGCGGCTCAGTAATAACCCCGACACCAGGTTTGATGAGGTTGGTATTCCACCTCGCAACCCACATGATAGAAGTAGATATAATTATTAATACTAAGTACGGTCACGAGCATTAAAATGTATTGTATACACTTTGGTACCATGTCACATTATCTTTTTTGACAAATTGAACAGTAAGTCTCACTAAATGTCAAATATGTTAGTGCGACAGAGTCCTTAAGTGGGTACATGATATTGCTCATAACTGTACCTATTCTACATTTGTATTTTTTTTTTTATTTGGAATTCCGTGTTATCTGCCTGCCACAACTAGAATAAGTATGATTTTATGTAAGCAGGTATATCTATATTTAACACCATGATTCATACTAACATGAACTTGTATTATTTCCGACGTTAAAAACTAGTACAAATGTTTATTGAGTGAATAAATAAATCGAATAGAGCGATGATTCCACCACTTGCGAGTTCAGAGAGATTCAAAAGGCTACATCGAAGCTGTTGGCAACATCCAACAAATTATATTTTTTTACATTTTATACATAAAAATGGCAATACTTTTTTCAAATCAAATCAAATCAAATATACTTTATTAACTACAACTACACTAGAACTACATTTAAACAATCAGACATAACACATGAATACAGTACAATTTGGGCGGCCTTATTGCTCTAGGGCGGTTTTTTCCTTCTTCTACGTTCAACGTACTGTGAATAACGTACAATATAATTGTGTGTGTCTAATTATTTAATAAAAGAACTTGGTCAACTCAAAGTCGTTGTATTCTTTACCATCCTCTACACATCAGGCAGAGCACAACATCTGTGTGCGACAGAAGCAATTCATCGAAATAAGCAATATTGCAATTTGACATTTGTTTGCATTGCACAATTACTTTTATATGCGCAATCACATTGAATTTGACTTTTAAAAAAGGCACTTAGGTATGTGGTTTTCATTATAAAATTCAAATTCAAAATATGTATTTTGGAAACTAGTCCATATTATGTTAGTAACAGAAAGCTTAACCTAACTGAGCTTAACTATAAGAGTTATGATTAATTATTTTAGATTATTATAGGCATTTGCTAGCGTGATCCATCCTAGACCACATCGTCACTTACTATCAGGTGAGATTGTGGTCACACGCGAATCTATTTTATTTAAAAAAAAATACGGCTCACCACCATGATGTTGGTAAAACAGAAAGCTCGGTGAGGTGTGGATACTTAGTTCATCTTGCGATGAATGTTACCTCATAGTCGTGCGCTTATAAATGTTCCTTGTATTTTTTTGACCTGACTTATTTTACTTTAGGTCCAAATGACATTACCCACTTGGCCGAACTTGTTTAGTAAACATATTAAATATGTACATAATGTGTGTTGAGGAGCTCGGTGGCGCAGCGGTTAACGCGCTCGGTCTGCGATTGTTGAAGTAAAGCAACTTTCGCAAAGGCCGGTCATAGGATGGGTGACCACAAAAAAAAAGTTTTCATCTCGAGCTCCTCCGTGCTTCGGACGGCACGTTAAGCCGTTGGTCCCGGCTGCATTAGCAGTCGTTAATAACCACCAATCCGCACTGGGCCCGCGTGGTGGTTTAAGGCCCGATCTCCTTATCCATCCATAGGGAAGGCCCGCGCCCCAGCAGTGGGGACTTTAATGGGCTGGTGATGAATGAATGACATAATGTTCACTAGATAGTAGTCGTTACAGTATATGAGCCATGTCAGGGGCCTTTGGCGGCTCAATAGTAACCCTGACACCAGGGTTGATGAGGTTGGTAATCTACCTCACAACCCACACGAGAAAAAAGACTAGGTAGATATAACAATGAACAAAATCCACAACCCATGTTAAACGAAGTCTAACATTTTCGACCATATCCATTACCAGCAAACTAGTAGGTACTGTGAAGGTGAACTAACGACCGCATTAATCACATGGCCTAAGGCCACAATCAGTGATGTGTCATCAGAATATTCCCACTTTGGGAACATTCCTGGCAGTAACACGGCGCAAAACTTATTTAAAGTTAAACAACAATAGTCTAACATAAGTATGTATACTAGGTAGCTTAACGTAACATATATATCCAGGAGAGGCATCATAGGCTGTAATACAAGTATTTTTATACTTAGTCAGCTATGGTACCTACCTATCTAATGTTGACGACATGGCAATCGGGGCATGAGGTGAGCCGCGGAGGCGGGGTCGCTCCACACACCCGCACAGTCCCCGCGGCGTCTTAGTCTTAGTGTCGCACAAGTCCGTATCGACCGCGTTTACCGATTATAATCTCGCTCACATAATTTATTACTATTGTGTTTTAAAAATGGCTACGGTTGCATCTTCGTCGCGTGTTCAAGCAAAAAAAAACAATAATTCACTCTCAAGCTCGAGAACTAGCTAGAAAAGTGTTAGAAAATTGTGACATTGAACGGAAAAATAATTGTTACTGTCAATCGATATGTTAGATGATTCAGATGAATAAATATTAACTTAAATGAAAACGTGGTATTATTTTATTCACATTTTGTTACATACATAATAAAAATATATCGATATTGAAAACGTCACGTCACTAGAGAATTGCCATGTCGACCTGTCGTCTACAGTATATCTGTGTCTAATACTAAGCTATGTTTAAGGAAATAATTGTACCCACTTTTTTGGCAATAAATTATTATTATTTTTTTTTATCTTTGAGATTCTCAATATTTTTAAGAAATATTGGTGGTCTAATGAACATCCAAAAAAGTACCCTTAATACGGGCATAAAACTAAGTAATTAGCCCTCATAGATTGCAAGACAGACAGATTTGAAGGAAAATTTGACATTCTAATGTAGCTGCTTCTTTCTAACGTTGATGAAGGTGCTCAAAGACACATGCCATCTGCGGTAAATCTACAATAAGTCACGTCAAAAAAAAGGAACATTCCCACTTTGGGAAAATTCCCGGGAACTGCACGTCGGCCACAATTGTAAGGTCATCGTCTAGACAGACTTAGGTTAGACTGGCAGACAGTGACTAGAAGATAGAAGACGTGTTTTACGATTTCGCGATATGTATCACAATGTCGTAAAACACGATACGATTCCGATAATTTACGATATTTACATACATACATAAACTCACGCCTATTTCCCACCGGGGTAAGCAGAGACTATAGAATTCCATTTGCTTCGATCCTGACACACTTCTCTTGCTTCCTCCACATTCATCAATCGCTTCATACACGCACGCCGGTTCAGAGTAGATCGTATTGAACCTTTTCTAAGTCCTTCTCGGTCTTCCTCTGCCAGCCCTACCATCAACTTTCGCTTTATATACCGCTTTTGCAATTCTATTATCCTTCATCCGCTCTACGTGTCCATACCAACCTAGCATTCCCTTCTCAATCTTAGTCACTATATCGTCTTTTACACCACATCTCTGTCTTATCACACTGTTTCTCACTCTATCACTCAACTTCACACCGAGATTTCGCCATGAAAACGCTGAAAAATCGCCGGACAAATCGCTAGTGTGAACAGGCCCTGAACGCTCAGTACATTGTCATTGGTTTGTTTTATCGGCAGCCCGCGCCGCAGAAAAAAAATATTATTATGTGGATTGCTCTTTAGAAAGTACAGCACCAATCATATCATAAAATCATATCATAAAAGCAAATAACGTACCCTTAACAATACAGTGTTTCAAACCAGTTTGGTACAATGTTGTATGTTTATTGTACCTTATTGTATTGTAAGGTTGCCGTGAGTTCGCGAAATTGAAAACAAAAGCTAAGGTCACAGCAATTACGGTTTGGTTTACGGCATATAATAACAGTCTCAGATCTAAAATTCTTATAAATAGTTAAGTAATTTGTTTGTAATCCGGGATTTATGAAGATACTTCCACAATACAGGGTGTTAGTGACATCGTAAAGAAAACTTTGAGGGGTGATTGAGGCCATGATTCTTCAAGAGGAATTTTCCGTCGCAAAAATATGGAACGGATAATAATTTAAAAGGCACTAAAATTTCATGATATTTCCGACAGGAAATTACACTTGATATCCACTTCAGATCAGAATCATGATCTGAATCATCCCCTCAGTACTCGTTACGGTGTCACTAATACCCATACCTACTTGTATGGCTACCTATTTGACTAAGTAAGCTAAGTATTTGACATTTGTTTGCATTGCGCACTCACTTTTATATGCGCGACGAATTGCGACCTTTTTAACCCCTCTATTTACTCAATAATTTTCTATTTTAATCCGAAGCTACAACAGTAAATTCAGTTGTAAATTATGTGATAAAGAGTCTAGTAGTGAGTCGGTCGATGTGTCGACCTTTAAAATGACGTCACCCATGATAACACTGTCCGCAAATTTTATAATGAAACGAACGGGTCACCAAGCCGCGGTTGTCGACAACTGATTACACATGCAAAAACATTATTAAAATAACTATGCATGCATGTAAAGTCACGCCAGTAACCACTAACGGGGTGAGCAGAGCTGAGTACAAGGCATAGCGAAAACAAAAAAAACACATTTGTATGTGAATTTTCGTTACAAAACCTCGCAAAAATACAAGTTAGTTTACGCGCCGCGTTTGTAATGGGCCGTCTTCATTGTCTCCTTAACAAGCGTAATAAATTATCCCTTAGGAATAAGGTGAAAATCTACACTACTTGCGTCCGTCCGATTATGACCTATCCACCGTCTACAGGTAATACAAAATTGTTTCAAGCGGAAAGCCACGGGAGCTCCGTGGTTCCTTCGCAATGAAAATCTACACATTGACCTAGGTCTGCCAACCATTGCCCAATGGCTCAAATTAGTTTCTAAATGTATTTTTTGAGTCTGCTCCGCACCACCCAAATCCCGCTAAGGGACTAGTTAGTTTCAATGCAGGTAAAAATCTCTCAATTTTTACCAGGATTGAAATTAGGAATCATTATCGCCCTAGCATTGTCCCTTTTTTCACAGGGTCCGCTTAACTATCCTAAAGATTTGACAGAACCGGTTTTTACAGAAGCGACTGCCTGTCTGATCTTCCAACCTGTAAAGGGAAAACCAGTGTTGGCAACCCAACAAATTTACTTTTTTATATTATTTTCTTGCAAAATATATAAATTACTGCCTTCAGCAGACAGAATAACTTTTGCTCAGAAAGCCAAGCTGTGCAACACTTGCCTGAACTTGCATACTGGTAAATGTAAATTTCATTTCCGATGCAGTGTATGTAAAAAGGCCCATCACACACTGCTGCATCGAGACGAGGACAAAAAGGAGCCAGTAATTATGATGTCAGGCACTAATTCAAATGTTTTGATTCCCACAGCTCGAGTAAAATTATATGCACGAGACGGCCGAGAAGTCCATATAAAGGCCATTTTGGATTCTGCTTCTCAGGCCTCATTAATTACAACCAAGGCTATTGAAGTCCTGGGTCTGACACCTACCGAAGACTCCACTAATATTATAGGTGTCACGAATAATAAAAATAAGATAAAGTACTCTGTCTCCCTTGACATTCATTCATTAAAAACGCCATACACGACTTCCATTAACTGTCATGTAGTCGACACCATAACATGCCAATTACCACAGACCAGGATTGAACCATCAACTATTGATATTCCCCCATACCTCCAGCTGGCCGATGATGAATATTATAAACCATCTGACATACATATGTTAATAGGGGCGGACGTGTTTTTCCAGGTGCTGCTTCCGGCGGAGGTGAGCAGCGAGACGCCGAGCTTTGCTGCCTGCGCTCACTGCGCGGCCCCGCCGCCGCGCACGCAGTCAGCGCGTCTCCTGCCGCCGTCGTCTGAGCAGACCAGCGCGTCGCAGCCAAGCCAGAGGGAGGAGGGCGTACCTTGTATACTTAATACACAATTTGGTCATATTATTGGAGGCTGTTTGCCTCACCAATCTGAGGTAACGAATGTTGTTTCACTTTTATGCACAAAATGTTCTTCTGATGTAGAGACATCTATCGCAAGGTTTTGGGATAGCGAAAAAGTGCCAGAGATCTTTACTGAAACACAATCTGAGCATGATATGGTAGAAAAGCATTTTCAAAAAACTGTAAAATTGGAGAATGATAGGTTTACAGTAGATTTACCTTTGAAAGTGCCGATACATGACATTAATGCGACTCTAGGGGATTCCTTTGATTTGGCGCTATACCGATTTTTAAATCTTGAAAAGAAGCTTCATAAAAATATTAATTTGTTGACAGAGTACCAAAACTTCATCCACCAATATGTGGAATTGGGCCATGCACATTTTGTGGATTTTAAATCATTAAATTTTAACACAGATCCAATCTACTTCCTTCCCCACCACGCGGTAATCAATGAAAGTAGTAAAACAACACGAACTCGCGTTGTATTCGATGGATCTATGAAAACGAAAAAGAAGGTTTCCCTCAATGATATCTTACTCAATGGTGGGGTGGTACAGAGGGATCTTTTTGAAATAATTTTATTATACAGAATTGGAGATTTTACGTTCAACACGGATATCAAAAAGATGTTTAGAAACATTCTAGTCAACCCTGAGCATGCATCATTGCAGAACATCTTATGGCGTGATCAACCTAATCAGCCTATTAACATTATTCGGCTAGATACCGTTACATACGGCCTAAAAACCTCGAGTTACCTCGCCACACGATGTCTGCTTGAACTAGCGAACTTGCACGAAACCAGCTTTCCTTTAGCTTCATTTATCATTAAAAACTGTGTGTATGTTGATGACATTTTGTATTCAAGTTCAAATTTATCCATTTTATTGGAAGCGAAGGCACAGCTTGCAGGTTTGCTTAGTTTGGGTGGCTTCGAAATGCATAAATGGTCGTCTAATTGCGAAACTATTTTGGCTGACATACCCATGGAAAAAAGACAGGTAGATATGATCGAACTGCAAAAAGAAAATTATAGTATAAAAGCTTTAGGTTTGACAATTGACGCTAAAAAAGATTGTTTCATCATAAAATCTCCCGAAAGCCTGTCTCGAGCGGTAACAAAGCGACAAATTCTAAGTCACATTGCTAGCTTTTATGACCCACTAGGTTTCATTTCACCTATCATTGTTAGGGGGAAGGCGATTATGCAAAAGTTGTGGTGCGAGAAAATAGGTTGGGATTCCGACCCACCGCAACAGCTAAAGGGTGAGTGGGCTGACTTTGCAAGCAGCTTAGCCGCTATGAAACCAATTCTTTTAGACAGGAACATACAGGTGCCGAGCGACGCAAAAGCCGTGCAACTCGTTGGCTTTGCCGACGCTTCAAGCAGCACAGGCTACGGTGCCTGCTTATACTTACGAGTAGAAGACAAATCAGGTAATGTTACCATGTCCTTACTCTGTTCGAAGTCCAGAATAAACCCACACACGAAGTCACTAACAATCCCACGTCTTGAGCTTAATGCTAACTTGTTATTAGCACGACTTGCACGTAAAGTGTATGATACACTGCAAATAAAACTCAAAATTGATGACGTCTATTTATTTTCTGACTCACAGATAGCTTTGTCGTGGATTTATACAAATGTAATAAAATTACAAGCTTATATATCGAACAGGGTAAGAGTCATTCAACAGTTGACCAAGAGATGGCGCTGGGGCTACGTCGACACACACGAGAATCCCGCAGATTACATCAGCCGAGGTCTGGACCCGCGAGAACTTCCTTCCTGCAGTATGTGGTGGGACGGGCCAGATTTTCTGAAACAAAGGGAGTACATATTTAATGCTAATATACCTAAAAATACGGAGAACTTACCTGAGTTGGGTGACGACGACCGCGAAGCTTCTCCGCGCGGCAACGACGATGCTCTTACCGCCCCCTCCGCCGACGTGGTCCTCTGCACCCTGAAAGAAAAACAAATTTTTCAGTTAGTAGAAAAATATTCAGATTTGAATAAAATGACGCGAGTTTTAGCATACGTCATACGCTTCTGTAACAATTGCAAGCCAGGTAATATTAAATCTCGATCGAAACACATATCGAGCGACGAATTAAGGCAAGCGCTAGGTATATTGATTAGGCACGAACAAGAATATTATTGTAAGGACGAGATACGTGCACTGCATAAAGGTGAGAACGTCAAAGGCTCTCTGAAACCTCTACACCCTTTTATTGACGATACAGGCTTGTTACGTGTAGGAGGAAGGCTTCATAACTCTGCAGTACCTTACAACCAAAAACATCCTATTATATTGCCCAAAGGTTCTAAAATAACCAACCTTATAATATACCATGAGCATCTTAGAATGCTTCACGCTGGCCCTAAGCTATTGTTATCACAATTAAATCAAAAATATTACCTCGTTAATGGTTTGCGCCAAATCAAGAAAATAACATATTCATGCTTACCTTGTTTCAGGATGAAAGCAGCTTGTGCAAAGCAGCTGATGGGTTCGCTGCCTAAGCAGCGCGTAACCGCCTCCCGAGCTTTTCAAGTTGTCGGGATAGACTTTGCTGGGCCGGTACAAATTAAAAATTCTAGAGTCAGACGAGCATTAGTCACAAAAGGTTACATTTGCGTATTTGTTTGCTTTATTACAAAAGCTATACATTTAGAAGTGGCTTCTGACCTATCTACAGACACATTCTTAGCGTGTTTTAAGAGATTTATCTCACGACGTGCTATGCCCACTGAAGTTTTTTGCGACAACGGAGGTGCCTTTAAAGGCGCGGCTAACCATCTAGCTGACTTGCACAAGCTTAACAGCTCAACGAGCCATCAAACACAGGTGCAAAATTATTCATCACAAATTGGTATCAAATTTAACTTCACACCTAGCTACTCGCCCGTGTTTGCTGGCCTCGCTGAAGCTGCAGTGAAAAGCATGAAGTATCATTTAAAAAGAACACTGCAAAAGAGTATACTTACTTACGAGCAGCTTCATACGGTTATATGCCAAATAGAGTCGATATTAAACTCACGTCCGTTAATGCCCGTGTGTTCATCGGATTCCTCTGATTTCAGTTACCTCACGCCGGGTCATTTTATTGTGGGTTGTCCACTCACCTCGTATCCTGAGCCAGACATTTCAGAAGTCCCTAGTAATAGGCTTAAATTTTGGAAAGTAGTAGAAAATATGAAACAGTCCTTCTGGAAGGTATGGCACAGGCAATATCTAAACGTTTTACAATCTAGACCAAAATGGCGTGACGATTTACCTAACATTTGTGTAGGAAAAATGGTATTATTGAAAGAGGCGAACTCTCCACCTCTGTATTGGCCACTGGCGCGTATTTCTAAGGTTTTTCCTGGCAACGATGGCAAAGTGCGAGCACTTGAGGTAACCACCTCCAATGGTAAAGTATATAGTCGCTCACCTTCAGGTATATGTTTATTACCCTTCGACTAATTCTTTCTTCGACGATAGCTCGAATTTATCTGCTTTTGCCATCTATGTTATACTATAATTTTAAGTTAAAAATATTTTATACTTCTATAAGTTAAGTTACAATAAGTACGAAAAGAAAACATTCTTAAATTTGGTATTTACTTATTGTTTACTCTTATTTTAAGAAATATTGACTTATCCTTTTTAGAAATAAGTATGTGTTGTACTTAATAAAGATACATAAGTAGCTCTGTGTTGTAACAGATTATGTTAGAGCTCTCTATTTTCACACATTTAATTTACTTGTGTACCTTTACTTGTCTTTGATGTGTGCATTTCATATGTGTATACTTTTATGTTATTTAAAACTACATACTTATTCTAATAACAATTGATTTGTGAAAATGGTCTAAGTTACATTTGAATTGTGAACGTGATCTAAGTACAGTTAAGTGCCTATATTGATAATGTAATATACATATAACTAGGTAAATATTAGTACGTAGATTCGCATTCCGTGGGGCGCAGCATGTTGGCAACCCAACAAATTTACTTTTTTATATTATTTTAATATGGCAATAATTGTCTCTCTCTCTCTGCTACGAACCATTACAACAACGACATTGTGCTCCTCAATTAATTAACAATAAATATTAATTAACAGTAATAACCAGTGCGTGTTATTGAAGTAGTGCATTAGTGGACCCACAACAGTGCGACAATCAAATTAATACAAGTTCGGTGCACCTAGTACCGTACAACCAGCCCAATACAGGTTAGGTCACATACCTCCGAAAATACATTTCTCGGGAATGTGGGTTTTCTCACGATGTTTTCCTCCGTTGGATGGGTGGATGTCCATGGTATAAGAAGACCAGGTATACTCAATCCTATGACATGCTGCCATTGCTATCCTATTGATGACGTATGTGTTACCACTGTGTTACCATTCAATTGGTATCTCCAACATTCCAAGGAAGTAAATTTTATTAAGTAAGTATTGAAAATTAAGTGAATTACTGACTAATGTATTTAATTATATTTAGTCACAAGTGTAAGTAACTCTTTTACTAAATGTTCAAAATTTCCTTGCAAAGTAAATATATAAACAATGGTCGTGGGTAATTTATTTTTTACAAAATGGCAACGCAGGATCGGATGACATCAATTGACATAACCTTGAAATGTTAGCTGTCAGTTTTGAGCATACCTGGTCTTCTTATACCATGGGTGGATCCATAGCTAGTCCCATGTATTATTATTATAGTAACTTATACATCAATGTCTCATATAAACAACCGGCGCCAACCTCACATGGTGACGTCACCACGAGGCCACACGCCCCATCACACCGACATAATATGGCCACAATAACCACCAACTTATTAGCGGGAGGAAACTGGCAAAATTATCGATAAGTATTTGTTTTTATAAAAATAAAATAAGTACCTAAGTAGTATTAAGTGCGTGATGGTTTGAGGCCCGATCTCCCTATCTATCCATAGGGAAGGCCCGTGCCCCAGCAGTGTGGACGTTAATGGGCTGATGATGATGATGATGAAAATAAGTACCTACTTTATGGCCGCGATTCCTGTAGAGCTAAAATGCGCAAAGTGATAAATCGCGATGTCTGATACATACGATTGAAGACTAAAGTAAGACCGAGGGGGTGAGGTAAACCTAGCTCAGCCGCTGGTGGGGAGCGGAGAATTGCGTCCTATACGTATTCCTTATTCTATACTGTACAGGGTGATGTGACATCGTAACGAATACTGAGGGAGATGATTCAGACCATGATTCTGAAAATTCATACAATCAATAATTCTTCTCATGAATTATGAAAATCTGAAAATTCTTTTCAGTATCAGTATTCGTTACGATGTCACTAACACTAACATCGTGTCACTAACATCGTAACGAATAATTAGGTTTTTTTTAATTATTTTCAGTTCCATACATTTGCGACGGAAAATTCCACTTGATATCAACTCAGAATCATGATCTGAACCTCGAAGTTTTCGTTGCGATGTCACTAACACCCTGTATAAGGCGACGCCATGTTGTTTCTTTATTCCCATTTCAGCAGAGTAGGATAATCAAATGAACATTGCGCGTACGCCGATAGTGTGGAAAAATGAAATGAATTCCTCGTTCAGAATCGATTTAGCAGCCGCTGCTGCCGCATTTCACATCTCAAATGAATTATTTATAAAACAAAGCTATCTCCTACCCGATGTTTTTTCATTATGTATACATATACTGGTGTCTGTAATATCAAATCAAATCAAATCATCATCATCACCAGCCAAAGACCTTGTATAGAATAGACGGAGCATATTTAAGACGAAAGAAAAACATAGGTTTTGTCTTTCGCACTCATGTGAGCCGTCATAAGTTAAAAAGAGATAAATATACTATCGTCGTAACGTCTTTTGTACTCGTGTAGCGGGTTTGTTATAGAAACGTACCTATAGTATATGTTTTTGTATCAGAACCACTAGTGCCGTTCCATGTCTTTATCGACATTATTATTGGCTAAATATTTCATGTTAGTCCAAGATCTAAAAAAATATACATTACAAATTGAATGATTAATTAAATACAGAAATAACGACCTAGTATCCATACCTGGGTGGGTAGAACCACAAGTAAATTAGTTAAAATGATACCTATTTGTACCCTGATAGAAAGATACCTAAGAAGAACCGTACGTTGCGGTGACAGATTCAGAACCACTTATTCAACGTAATTATCATGGACAAACTTGTTAAAGGTCAATTTATCATTTTTGAATCTATGTCATTTCGCAAGGTGTTATGGCCGAGGAGGTCGAGGACGGTCCATCTAGTCCACATATACTATAGTATCATTTTAATACGACATTGCGGCCACCCTTTGGTTGCTATAAATCACATACCTACCCTTTTATAAAAATTAAATACACGTTTTTCATTGACTTGACCGGAAATCGAATCGGCTCTCGATACAAGAAGTAGACGACCTTCTAGTATATTTCGGGAATTATCTCAATGCGATTAAAGAATAAAAGCAAATACTTCTTTATAAGATTTTTATTCAATATAGTTAGAATACAATGACTACGAAGCACTGAACAATTCCGACTTTTGGTGATAAAAAAAAATATTTCCTCTTGTTCACTTTCTTTAGAAGTGTATAGTGTCGGTTCTGGTCGTTATAACTTTACCTGCAAGAATGGCACATATTAACGTGGAACACACAAATACACAAGCATTGCATGTTTACACATTGCACATAGAAGGAATAATCACAGGTAATTATAAAAATAGTTATTCATACTAATTATTTATAGAAGGAATAATCACAGGTAATTACCAAAATAGTTATTCATACTAATTATTTTGTGCAATAGAGAATATTTGTATTGTATTGAAATATTTTTTCCATGCTAATGTAGAATACAAAAACGAAATAGCTGCAAATTTATCTATAAACTTATAACTAAACTTAAACTCACCTTATGTGAGATATGTGAGTGAATATTGTTGGTACTGCATCTCTATGTAATATTTTTGTTTGGTATCCTGCTCGATAGAAAGCAAGGTACATCGAAATTTAATTAGCACAGGCTTAAATAAGGAGAAGGCGTCCTTCAGAAGAGAGAATTATCTCGTTTCATGGTCTGAATCTAATTGTTTCTTAATTTCTTGTTTCGTAAATTAGGATATTTAGGAAATCTGGAAAATACAATATCTTTATGTAATCTTCATCCAAATCGGAAACAGGTCGAAAAATAAATTAAACGTGAATAGAATAACGCAACATGTAGATGTTACATTCAAACATAATATTATGTTATCGATATCAAAGGACAACACTACTTATAATACTTTGGGTACATGATCTGTCAAAGCTGATTAACGTAAAATGTGAAATCAATTATTTGTACAAATGTGACGGCTTTGCTGAAAATATACGTCTGCATCGTGTTTAGGGCTCAATAAACTTTACAAAAACCAGACCAGGTAATGTATTTCTTGCACACAAACATGTATTATGTGGTCGATAACTTGCCCATGGTGAGACATTGTTTGATCGTTCTCCATTATAACACCCATTCTACTCTCACAACCAATAGCTACGCAAGCCATGGTTCATAATGAATAACTATTTCACAGATTGTTTATATAAAAAGTTAAAATAATGTCCCAAAACACCAAAAAACTAACGGCAGGTTTGGTATCCAGCTGACTACCACAACATCTCAAAACGGTAAACACTGACGTTCTAGACAGCGGTGTTTGTCTATGTTTGTTTCTTTTTTCCACAGAGATTGTTGCCATAGGGAAGAAAGAGAGCTGTGATAGTTTGATCGTCACTCTAAAATATTATCCGTCTATTCTATACAAGGTCTTTGTCACCAGCCCATTAACGTCCCCACTGCTGGCCTTCCCTATGGATGGATAGGGAGATCGGCCTTAAACCATCACGCGGGCCCAGTGCGGATTGATGGTTATTAACGACTGCTAATGCAGCCAGGACCAACGGCTTAACGTGCCTTCCGAAGCACGGAGGAGCTCGATATGAAAACTTTTTTTTGTGGTCACCCATCCTATGGCCGGCCTTTGCGAAAGTTGCTTAACTTCAACAATCGCAGACCGAGTGCGTTTAAATGTACTTTATTGCACAGAACTAAATTTCAATAAACAGACATAACACATGAATACAGTACAATTTGGGCGGCCTTATTGGAGCAATTTCTTTCAGGCAACCACTAAAAGGAAACAAACATTTACAAACAACTTAGATGCGGGATGGTGCAACAAGAAATAAATACCTAAAAGTAAAAATAAAGTTAATATAATAAATGCTCTATACGTACATATATTAATAATATACTCATTATAATATTAATACATTACTAAATATATACCTAACCATAATCTAAAGAAACTATAATAATAAATAAAAGGCTATACACACACATACAAAACATAATCATAACATAATAGTAACATCCTAAGAATATCCGCATAAGAATTCAAAATGAGCTCGTGACTGGTGTTTGAAGCTCTGAAGAAAGGTAGCGACTCTGATGGAAGCAGGTAAGGAGTTCCATGTGAAGCTTACTTTATGTAAAAAAGCTTATTATAAGATTAAAAACGACCTAAATGATAAAATAGTCTGGTATTGAATGTGTTCCTCTAGTTATTAAATAACTGCTTAAAATTTACGAGTACTTACTCCCTAAATTTTAAGCAGAAATCTATAACAACCGTCTAAAAATTTTACATCGGCCAATAACCCGACAGAGTTCAGTAGATAGCACGTCAAACGGATTGCATACTAGCGAGATGCCTGTTTTATTCGCACGGGTTATCCATTCATTTTAAAATTAACTTGTTGACAATCATCCGTCCCTTTCCTTTTCGGCGGATAAGAAAATGACGGATATAACTTAAAATAAAATTAGGAGGTGTGTGCGGGAATCGGGGCCATTATAGTGACAAGTGATTGCCCACCACTGTCTGTTTTTACGACATAACCGGGAAAATCATTTTAAAACAAAAATCCGTTTCCTTACATCACTAGCAATAAAAAAAACAATTATAAATCTTATCAGAAAACTCCATAACACACTCACCAACCGAACTTCAACTACAAAGGCCTAGAACATTTTCTCACAAAAACGTTTAGTTCAATTCAGTCGCGAAATAGTCGAGTTCTAAACGGGTTTTAGTCGATATTTTAGTCGCGTTAGTCGGACACGACTACTCAGAATGAAACACACTTATAGACTAAACTTCAGAAGTAGAAATTAACCATTGATATTAGATTTGTATGCAAAAATATTCATTAGTTCAGACGCATAGAGCATGAAATTGAGTAAATGTATGCCGATCTGCAGTTATGAGATGTATAGTAGACTCAATGTGGAATTTCTAACAACATATAGCATCACGCCTGTATCCCCAAAGGGGTAGGCAAGAGTGTAGGTATAGTAAGTATGTAATGTACAATCAAAGAACAAAAGTTCAGTCACTAAGCCCAGCGAATTATTTGTAAACAGTGGTGAAATTATGAATACAAAAAATACAAAATACAAATACAAAAAAAATATTTATTCGTGAATGTTGCGTGTGTAAATATTTATTCGTGAACCATTAGTCCTAGTCGTCATAATTATAAAATTTATTTTTTGTAAGTGTTTTTGGTCTATTACAGAAACGACATGTAACCATGAGGTCTTAAGTGCAACCAGTTAATTTATTAAGTAAGTACTTTGCAAGAAACCGATTGGACCTTTGCAGCTTATTGTACACCCATTGTTCACAATTTATGTTTTTTTTAAGAGTGTCTAAGGCACTGAGCCGAGGTTTTTCGGCTATACAAGTTAATAATATCAAGTGGAATTTTCCAAAAGTTACTAGAATTGACAAAAAGGACTATCAATGATTATCTGATGATGATCTTGTTGAGTATCGATGGCTTTCATGCCATCATCAGGAAAAAAACTGCTTCTTACTGCACCGGGTCCGGACCAGCTCCAACAGTCTCTTAAACGTGGTGCCGGACAGATTTGACTGTCCCATTGTGAGGCATTGGATTGGCATCCATGTCTCACACTAGGTTTGTGTCGAGTTAATTTAATATGTGCTTACTAACATAGTATAAGTCCCTTACTAACCATTATGGATGTACAAAAGTCCGAAATAAAGTATTATTTATTATTTTCTTGATTAAAATCCATAAAAAAGTTAAGTTAATAGAAAAAATAAAAAGTTTTCGTTAGTTTTAGATCTGTCTTTACTTAGTACTTAATCACAATTTCACAATTGTTTGCATTGCGCACTTACTTTTATATGCGCAAATGTCAAATTGCAATATTGCTTTCTTAGATGAATTGCTTTGATTTGGCCTTTTTTACCCCCAGGCTAATCATGTTTCTTCTCCGGTTCTCTTAAGTCTCTATTATGGTTTTTTTTTTCAGCTCTTTCCAGCACAGACTATTTAGGTCATAATCCATCATCCATAATTTAAACCCATGATTCACAACCCAAACAATACAGCAATTACTGCTAACCAGTTAACCAAATAGTAAGGTTAAATTTAACTGAAGTGTGAGAACCACATTGTTAGAAATTTACAAG
Organism: Pectinophora gossypiella; assembly: GCF_024362695.1. NCBI lineage: Eukaryota > Metazoa > Arthropoda > Insecta > Lepidoptera > Gelechiidae > Pectinophora > Pectinophora gossypiella. Next base: position 8,375,490 of record NC_065428.1, on the reverse strand, counting down.
GACATAAATTTTAGTAAAGTGATAATTTATGAATGAAAAATATGAGGTGCAAGCATCGTGAATTAGTGTTTATTTTCCTTCTGTAAATAGGTAATGTAATTAGATACTATTCGAGATTGTAAACATAAATAATTACAGCAACCTACTAAGATATAGGTACCTAGGTAATACAAATAAATATGTAAATCGATCAACTACTTAGTAACAACACTATTTTAGTCCTTTTAATCACATCACTGTTGTAAAAGACAGTTTGATACTAATAAATAATAATGAAAACACTTTATTGCACACAAAGGGTATAGCGAGGTAAGGAAGACGAAATGGCCCCCATGGCCCATGACGGAATTATCATTTGTATTGGTATTGGCACTCTAAAAGAATACGAAATGTAAGGTCGTTGACCCCTGACCTTGACCTGTCTTTGAGATATTCGAGAAAGTTCGTACGCGCGCCGAGTTTTTTCAAATTTTTTTTTCCGAAAAACTATAAAAGCTAGAAGGATGGGACCAATTGCGTATAATTAGGGATACTTTGAAAAATATTCTGTATTTTTTTCAGAGTTCTGGTAAAATGACAACTGTGCAAAATAATTAAACAAAATATAAATATATTTTTTTAGTACTGTTCTATTATGTTTACCGCGCCAAAAAAAATATATAATACTCTTTGATTTATATACTTACACCACACAAAAACTGATCAAAATCAAAGAGGCGCTTCTTGAGTAATTATGAATTTACTTAGTGTGCGTACGGCTGGTAGGAACTAATTAAAGAGGTCGTTTTTAGATTAATTATTATAATTACATGTTAAACAGAATTTTAATCATCATCATCACTATTTTCATTTATTACAACATTGATTGCATCATTTGAAAATATTTTCGACAGAATTACAGCAGGACGTAAAATGCGAGATAGATATCTCGCATGAGCTAAATAATATAATTATTACACTTGCGATATATGAAAATCGACTTGCTAAAATCGTATTTTGGGCAAAAGAAAACCCATTTATGCAAACTGTTTACAATCTGTACTACGAACGGGTTTATAGTTGATTTTGCTGGGCCAATTTATGGTACGGAAAATGATGCCACTATTATGAAGAAAGTGCTACAGGATGCTAAACTTAAAACTCTAGTTCGTAGTACAAATTGTAAACGGTTTGCATAAATGGGTTTTCTTTTGCCCAAAATACGATTTTCGCAAGTCGATTTTCATATGCCGCAAGTGTAATAATTATATTACTTAGCTCATGCGAGATATCTATCTCGCATTTTACGTCCTGCTGAAATTCTGTCGAAAATATTTTCAAATGATGCAGTCAATGTTGTAATAAATGAAAACAGTGATGATGATGATTAAAATTATGTTTAACATGTAATTATAATAATTAATCTAAAAACGACCTCTTTAATTAGTTCCTACCAGCCGTACGCACAATAAGTAAATTCATAATTACTCAAGAAGCGCCTCTTTGATTTTAATCAGTTTTTGTGTGGTGTAAGTATATAAATCAAAGAGTATTATATATTTTTTTTGGCGCGGTAAACATAATAGAACAGTACTAAAAAAATATATTTATATTTTGTTTAATTATTTTGCACAGTTGTCATTTCACCAGAACTCTGAAAAAAATTCAGAATATTTTTCAAAGTATCCCTAATTATACGCAATTGGTCCCATCCTTCTAGCTTTTATAGTTTTTCGGAAAAAAAATTTTGAAAAAACTCGGCGCGCGTACGAACTTTTTTGAATATCTCAAAGACAGGTCAAGGTCAGGGGTCAACGACCTTACATTTCGTATTCTTTTAGAGTGCCAATACCAGTACAAATGATAATTCCGTCATGGGCCATGGGGGCCATTTCGTCTTCCTTACCTCGCTATACCCTTTACAAGACATTTACAGGATAAACTTATTCTAAGGTGGGAAAAGGCGGCCTTCTCGCTAAGAGCGATCTCTTCCAGACAACCTTCGACAGAGGATATTGTACACTTGTACAGCTGCAGTGTAGCGCGTGAAAAAGTATAATGATAGTAATTTATTATCTGTTTCGGCTGCTATTTACTTAAGTAAGTATACATATAAGTTGCCTGGAAGAGATTGCTACTTAGCAATAAGGCCGCCTATTGTACTAATTCTATTTCTCTTTTGTTTTGTATTTTGTTTTTTCCTGTTTGTGCAATAAAGTATTTGTTATGTTATGTTATAGAGCTGACATGGCTATGTCAGGGACTTTGGCGGCTCAGTAATAACCCTGACACCAGGGTTGATGAGGTTGGTCATTGACCTCACAAATTAAACGAGAGAAGACTAGATGCGTAGACGGAACCACTACCTTACCTACATAACATAACATAACAAATACTTAATAACAAAACAAACAGTAGTAGTTACCTATAACAAATACTTACTACCTACTTATGTACCTACTTTTCACTCTTTAAACTAACTTTAGGTATACTGCCATTCCTAATAAGGGACTTTCCAGGCTAAGTTCCTCAAAATCAATAAAGATGGCGCTGCACAGTTTTACCTTCGTTTAACCTTCTAATGTCATGGATAACAGACATTTATGCATCTTTTATCTTTGTTTTTGGATACATAATGACCTTTTATATTTCACCCAGGCACAATTACATCTACCACTTGTCATTATTGTGATCAAAATAAAGAGAAGCAATATAGGTAGCAACATAATTCTATAATTACATAATGTGATCCAAATATACAGGGTGTTAGTGACATCGTAACGAAAACTTTGAGGGGTGGTTCAGGCCATGATTCTGAGTTGATATCAAGTAAAAATTTCCGTCGCAAAAGTATGGATTGGAAAATAATTAAAAAGAAAAGAAAAAAATTCATGAATTTTTTGACACGAAATTCCACTTGATATCAACTCAGAATTATGGTATGAACCATCCCCCTCAGTATTCGTTACGGTGTCACTAACACCCATACCTACTTATATGGCTACCATATGTACTTGTACGGGGTGTAAGTGTCATCGTAACGAATACTGAGAGGGATGATTCATCTGATTATTCTGAGTTAATATCAAGTGGAATTTTCCATCGCAAAAGTATAGAATTGAAAATAATTTAAAAAAACTAAAAAAAATCATGAATTTTGCGACGGAAAATTCCACTTGATTTTAACTCAGAATGGTCTGAAACAACCCCCTCAGTATTCGTTACAATGTCACTAACACCCTGTATATCAAAAACAATCAAAGACGTATTGTTATTTTTCAAGAATTAATAAATTAATTTGACTATAAATATTTAAAAAAAATCCTATTTTTATATCCATGAAGTACATTGTATTTCGGAATAATTATGTCCCCGAATAATGAGAAAATAGGTAATTACCACATTAAATAAATACAATGAAAATGCCAAAAGGCTGTCTGCGTATCGGTCATTGCCTTTATTTTTTGCGATGACGTCGTCGTTGCAATGGCGGCCGGCCGACTATGATGTCATATTACCTTATAGCAAGCGACTCTTTTTGTCTAAGTTTGAGGAGTTTAAGGCTACTATACCACAGATTAGGTCAGTGGCGGATTTACAAATTTGCCGCCAGTAGGCTATTCAAATTTTGCCGCCCCTACTGACCTCTGAAATTCGATACTAATTATAGTCGAGTGCACAGCGCTACCAAAAACACGGCGCAAAGTTAGCAAAATATGTTCGGTTGAAGCCCGTACAGACGTAAGAATGTTCAGTATACTGTGCATTACTAAAATGTTATAACTCTTGTCACTTGTTTCTTTGTGTATAGGTATAATATCTATTATTTTACTTCTGTAAGACAAAAAAATTTGGGCCAAATTTGCCGCCCCTAAAATCTGCCGCCCTAGGCTTCAGCCTACTCAGCCTACTGGTAAATCCGCCACTGGATTAGGTAATAGTAATAGTAGTTAGTATACTCTATTCAACGTAGCAGACAAGGACAGAGATACAGTACATTACCTAGTGTAAAAGAGACGAGAGATGTTTCTCTAATCATGCTACGTTTAATAAATAAACAATGCTGTATAACCTTCCAACCCGCAAAGGAAAAACCGCTGGTGCTTGTACAAACCAAATAAATACCTCTTTTTCGTGGGTTATAAGCAATTACAATTAAACTATTTATACTTAATAATTAAACTTAATGATATAACTGCCGTACCCACTCGTAAGTAATTAATGTTTAAAAAGGCGAAACCAAAACAAGTTTTACGTAAGTTCAACGAAATTTCGAATATAATGGTTTAATGTAATTCTGTATAAATTACGTAATTATGACCCGAAATGTCCTATGTAACCTGATTACAAATAAAATGTGCTTTTAGTATGATAACGGTCTAGTGGTTGAGCGTTCACGATCCGGAAGTCCTGGGTTCGAAACCCAGTGGGAAAATATCACAAAAATTACTTTGTGATCCCTAGTTTGGTTAGGACATTACAGGCTGATCACCTGATTGTCCGAAAGTAAGATGATCCGTGCTTCGGAAGGCACGTTAAGCCGTTGGTCCCGATTACAACTTACCGATGTAAGTAAGTAGTCGTTACACGAGTCATGTCAGGGGCCTTTGGCGGCTCAATAGTACCCCTGACACCAGTTGATGATAATAACCAACTTATTATTGTACATAAATAAATAAATTACTTATTTTTTTTTTACTGTTATTTTGGGGAGGTTTGTGTTGCTCTATTTAAAATTTAAAATATTAATAAAATTATAGTAAAATGTATTTATTATGGCGACACAATTTAATACCTACTTATTTCTAAGAATAATAGGGTTGACTATCAAATATTTTATTCAGGACCACTTAAAATACGGTACTTATTTAAAATTATCAAAATATCTTTTTAAATAATTTAGTGATGGAACAAGAATAACCCGAAAGGCATTTGCAAAGCAAATTCTTTAGTATCAGGATAATAAATCATACCGAGTATGTGTGTAGGTAACTTAATACTGCATGCTTCTAAAAAACAAGATTCCAGGTTTTGGGTTCAAAACCCGGATTTGGGTTTAGCGAATATTTTACTAGTTCTATTTTACAATACAGATTTGTTGTCAGTAATATTTCTGTGTCGCGTTTTTAACTCTTGATTTTAGTAAGCTGTCACAAAAAAATGAGTTTTCAACGTTATAATTACAATACAATACAAAAACGCTTTATTACACATATAAATACAACACTAAAAACAATTACAAATGTGACAAGAGAAGGACAATCAGCGGCCTTGTTGCTAAATAGCAATTTCTTCCAGGTAACCTTAGGGTGAATTAACTTGCTACATATTGGAGTTGGGGACGGTGCATGTACATAGGTATAAGTAAATAATGCAATATAACTATTTAATCTATTTATTTGAGCAATTTTTGTCTATTATTTTTTAATAGATTAGCTGTATACTAGACGTCGCAGTGTTGCAATTGTACATCATTATCTATGATTTTTTAAACGCAGCAAGTAGTCTTAGCCTGCAATTTAACAAATGACACCTTACGACGAAATTGCAGGTGTAATGCTTGTGTGATGACCATGACATATAAAGCAATTTAATACGATTAACTTGCATTTCAAGTTGTCTTCAGACGACTGGTGTTATGGGTCTGTTTGCTGCAAAAGAGATTATGGGGGAGCGGGTGACAGCATGTACAGTCATGAGCAATATAACGTACCCACTTTAGGACTCTGTCGCATTTACATATTTGACATTTAGTGAGACTTACAGTTCAGTTTGTCAAAAAAGTTAATGTGACATGGTACCAAAGTGTATACATATTAATGCTCGTGACCGTATATGTAGTTTTGGTGTCGATTTTGATGAGTTAACAATGAAATAAATAAATGAAATTTATTCGCTCTAGAGTGGCGAATGGTGGTGGTGAATGTTATGACATCCGTGGATGAGTCTAAGTTCGACTGTAAATTATCTTCTAATAAGAATATAGCGTTAATAGTAAAAAAACGATATTGCGCCTACGCTTTTGTTTCTTTTAGGATAGGTTAATTTAGTTGAATATATGTGCGGTCATACGCTTCAATGGTCTCAATAGAGATCATCTTACTTATCATCATCATCATCATCAGCTGTACGACGCCCACTGCTGGGCATAGACCTACCCCAAGGATCTCAACGACGATCGGTCCTGCGCTGCCCGCATCGCAGATCGTCGGTCCACCTTGTAGCAGGCCTACCCACTGAGCGTCGTCCGACACGTGGTCGCCATTCTAGAACCTTTCCGCCCCAGCGGCCATCGGTTCTCCTCGCTATGTGTCCTGCCCACTGCCACTTCAGCTTTGCAATTCTCCGAGCTATGTCGGTGACTTTAGTTCTCCTGCGGATCTCCTCATTTCTGATTCGATAGAGCAGCTTATTAGCTTATCTAACTTATCAAACTATCGAAACCCCCAGAGTTAGTTTAACTTACTTGCGGGATCAGCAGTTTGGAAGCTTCGAACTTCGCCGCAAAGTTGCTCGAATGAGTGCCATTAGCCGATCACCCAATCTTGCTAGGTTTGCCAAAAACTATCAATCCATCATAAATGAGTCACTGATCAAAATATAAATGTTTACTCACTCGGTCGATTGTTATTGTGATAAAAAATATAGATAAATATTTTATTATTGTATAATCTCAGATTTTAGGTTTCTTGACATGCTATCGATACTATCACTATGTATCTTTCGCTGATCAATCATTATGATGAATGTAAATACGTATGATTCATATATTATGAATGTTAGGAAGCTGTAACTATGTAGGTAGGTATACATAACTGTGTATTTACATTTTTGCCATTATATTCACTTCGTAGCTTCTTATAATGTATAATAATATTAACCTGGCCTCGGCTATCTTTACCTTATCCTCAAAGGTTAGTTGACCATTCAGTGGAATGTTTACACTCAAATAGAGCCAAGTATCTTACTTATTAAACATACCTACTTTGAATATACTTATTTATTATTATTTAAATAATATGTCTAAACATCTTGCACGTGCAAACGTCATTACGGCGTAGTTGCCATTCATATTTTATAAAATACAAGATTTTGAGAACCTATTTGACTTACTTGGTTACCCCCTGACTAGGTGAACAAACAATTGCAAAAGCAGATTTTCAACTAATGGATGTGAAGGCCAAAGTTCAGGTACATTTGTGTTCATTGTTCCGAATATATAGAATATAATTCTATTCACTGTGCCATAAGTCATCTTCGGGGTTATGATAATGATGCTAGAGACAACATTATCAAGACCGGGCTGAATCGTTGTCAAACGCACATAAATCCTTTTATAAAATTATCTTGATAACTGTACCCTACATATAATATTCAAATAGTTAACCTTAAATTACATTGCTGAAATATTAAATAAATGAAACGATAACATAATTGCGAGTTGATGAAATGAGCACTTAATATTCGGAGCACCCCTTGAGGTCACTCGGCGACCTTCGTATCACGTCACCGTGGAATTTGGCCGCAGATTACGTCAACTACAGGTGAACTAGGCATACAGGTTTTAATATCTGGCTTTTACTGAACGTTTTAATGTAAATTCAAATGTTAAGGTCATATTTAGCCGTTTTCACTGGTGTTTTCTGTCTGCAGAATCGCGATAAGCAGAATCGTGATCATACAAAAGATATAGACCGTACGACAATAAGAATTGTACATACCGCGATAAGCAATCATTTTAATCATTATGGTCACATTCACATGGGTATTTTGATCTTATCTTTTAAATGAAAAGATAATCATGCGCTTCCGAATTACCCAATAAAAATCAAAAAAATCTTTATCCCTAAAAAAAACAATAAAAATCTTTATCTTTTTATCTTTATCTATACCTATCCATCGAACGAAAGAAAAAAAAGAAGAAAGAATGCTGTCAAAGAAAGCTACGAAATATCCATTCTCGCTAGATACGGTGGTGACAAGCCTTTCTTGCATCACTTGGAAAGTTGGATAAAGTGTCGGATACCTATAGACTTTATGATGTCAGAATCATGGAACACGGATATTACATGAAAAGTCGATATGAAAGCCTATTGCAAAAAAAATGTGCTTTCATAAGTATGTGTGGCCTAAACTGGGATTGGGCTGGTTTTCCCTTCTGGTTAGAAGGTTAGACCTAAAGACCTTAGAAGATCTTCTGGTCAAGTAAGCGAACTCTATGAAAAACTCTAGGGAGACGATGATGTTATTCGATCGAAGTGTAAAAACGCAGGCGATGTTTTAAATGTAATTTTTTACACTGTTTTGATAAAAATCGTAGTATTTTATGTTAATAATAAACCTCTAACATGTTGGAAAACAACGTTATGGTATAATAATTGCCCTGATAAGTGGTTGATAAGACTCCAAGGTTGATTCACATAATGCTATGGAATGGTTATAACTAAATAATAATGTAAATAGCAATGCAAAATATAATCTCTATCGAAATTACGGCGGAGCGAGATAATGCCTGAGTTCGGATAGGGGCTCAGACCTAATGCCCAGGGACACAGGTGAAGACCTCAACAGCTGCAGAAGCGGAAATGGAAGCCATCGGTATGGCAATGCAGGACGGAAGAGGCGAGTTACAGGGACTGTAACCTGGAACTTGACAGAGGGCAGTAGTAACTGTCAGTACTATTCAGAGACGGAAGACAGGAGACCTAGTACGGCTTTGCAATAGACTACTCTGGGCGCCATCCCACTCGCGTCAGACAGAGAGGCCTGTAGAGTAAGATCAGAGTACTGCGAGGCGGAAGGCAAGAGAGAAACCGGTGCCCTAATTTACCCAAAAAATTAGCATGGAGAATGCTACACCGACAAGACCATGGCTCTTAGATTAGTGATGTGACCAAAAGTTGAATCTAGGATAGATACTTACTAAACTAAGTTTATAAAGCAAGCTTCATATTCATGAACACTACATCACAGAGAAGTCTCTACAATAAACATTGAATTGTAAGAAAGCATTTTGCGTATTTTGTTGTATATATTTATAAAGCAGACAATTGCACGCGTGATCCTATTTATTTTCTTGTTGCTCACCAAGTCACCCAGCTGTAGATTGGAAGAAATCGGTTTTTTTCTTACATTTACCTAGCTAAAGAGTAAGTTAATAGGTACTTCACCTTTCGTGCAGCGTATTTTAGCGGAAAAGAAGAGTGGACTATAGGTATATTCATGATAAAAATAATAGAAAACAAGAACAATTAAATTGAAATAAAAAAGTCGTTTTTTCTAGAAAAATAACCTGTAGAGTAAGATCTAAGTATAAAGTTAATAAACTACGTTTATTTTTACATGACAATGAATAATAATAGAGATGACCATTTAACAAAATATTATGGGTATTAATAATAATACCAGACCGACTTACCACATTTACATCCAAAAAAATACAGCCTTAACACAAACACGACGACGTTTTAATTCCACAAAAATCCACAAGAATACCCGAACTTCAGCCCGATGTTAGAGCGGTGACAAAGCACTATTTGTTATGTTTTTTGTTAAAAAACAGGACAATAACACTGTGTCATTTACAAGCGAGGTAATCGATAAAAAGAGCGGGAAAAACGTCCCCACCGACCCAACGTACGATCCGCACTGAACTGACAGCCAAGTTACTAAAATGGCGAGTGCTTATTGGAGTTTGCGCAATGCTTAGCCGCATAACACGGTGCTTAATTCGATAACGTGCCCGAGTCTTTCGATAACACGCGCCGCTCACGTGGGACAGCCGTGAAATTTTACGGTACCTTCGTACCATAAAAGGACGTCTCTAACCCCGTCTTTAGTCCCGGAATTTGGTACAACCCTGTTTTATTGTAAAAAAAAAAAGTATTTTTACGTAAATTGTGTAGGTCAAAGGTGTAGATATCCTTGTGTAGGTATTTTAAGGCTATTGTTTATTCGATTAATATTGGTTTTGGTTATTCAGAAAATTAGATTATGAAATATATATTTTAGTAAATAAATAATGGAGTCCCGAATTCTCTATTTAATTTTTGTGTGTCCATAGAAAAAAGTTGTAACAATATTTTACTTGAATATGGTAACACTGACCAAAGTGTCACTGTCATCTTGTTCGTGCTTGACCGCGTTTCATTTTTCGCGGCTGTTTGTGTTTTTAATCTAATTTCCTTGTTTTTCGCCACAAAATCTTGTAGAAATGGCTGAAAAATTGGAAGACCTGAATCTGCCTATGGCTGTAGTAACAAGAATAGTGAAAGAAGCGTTACCGGACGGCGTGGCTATATCAAAAGAGGCCCGAACCGGCCTCGCTAAAGCGGCATCTGTTTTTGTGTTATATGTTACTTCGGCGGCGACAAATATAGTGAAAAACAAGAATAAAAAGACATTAACAGGTCAGGATGTGCTAGAGGCCATGAAAGATATAGAATTCGATCGATTTGTCGAGCCTTTAACGGAAGCTTTGGAGCTATATAAACAAGCGATGTCGGCGCGAAAATCTGGCGCTGGGAAGAAGAAAGATGATGAAGAAGACACAGAGGTGATCGAAGAGGAATAATGTGATATATTAATTGTTAGTAATAAGTTATTTAAGTCGTTTTGTAATAAATTGTTTTAAGTATCCATTTTTGTTTTTGTTTCTTATAACCTGTTCTAGTTTCTTTGATTTTGGAGTTAAATTAGTATGTGGCAGGGATTTCTCGAGTGATATTACTGTGGAAGCTGAACTTGTAAATACAAAAAACAATGTTTTTTCTATAACGCGAAAAACACGCACATATTTTCCTTCTTTTGAAATGCGTGCATGCCTTTTTGTGCAATTAATGCGGAAGGGGTGGTTTAATGGTTACACACCCTCTTAAGTACACTGACCCAAAGGCCTTCCATTATATAGCAAAGTTATTAATAATTAAAAAAAGTTATCTTCGTAAAATAGATCTTTGTATCAAAGTGAGCTATAATATGGAAGCACAGAAGGTTCATATCCCTAAGGTGTCTAGACTACATAAATAAAACTCATCTGGATACTCTTCATCAATTTATTCAGGAATAAAATTTGTTCTGAAACAATGTCGAATGTTAACATGAAACTCTGGAATTGTCTCATACTAATCTACGGCCTATGTACACCCCAATGGAACCCATCTACCGTTCAATAACGAAAATAAATATCCGTTTCTAATATTCATCTCGTCTATAATCTAATTTATAATTTTCTTTGATTATAATTCAAATTTATTCTTTAATACTATCAATTTTATAGATAGAGAAAAAACAGTAAGACTTATCCTATAAAGTTTGTACGCTAACCCTGAGAAAATTCTACCAAGAAGCTAATTTGCGAAGCTTATCAACATATTAAAGATTTAGTTATAAAGGAAAACTATCTATATTTTAAATAAGGAACTAGAATACAGGCAAAGGAAATAAAAAGGAAAATACACAGCATGCATTGTATGCTAACAATTTAATTCCTACTTTAGTTTCATATATTTTTTAAATTTAATAATAGACTTTTTATGCCAGACTTTGATTTGGATTATAATTTTAAATCTAGGGAACCAGGTTTATTTATTATCATCATTGATTACTACTTTAAATTTATTATTTTATTTTTAAATGTTTATTATTTCTAGGATGATTCTCAGTTACAACTAGCTAAACTTTAATACTGAGAAAAAGCCTGTATATTTAATAAACTTTTTCAAAATTCTGGTGTTCTCTTATGAACTTTTTGGATTAAATTCTAAATATCCTCAAAATATCTACATTAAGTACCTATAATAAGTTTTTTATGCAAACCAAAATTACAAAGTGGGCTAATTACAAATTCAGTGACAGCCCTAGGGCGGTGCCAGGTATGCAACCTCACCGGGCGCCAAAATCAATCAAGACTGGTCCACCCTGGCCGCTAACAAACTTCATTAGGTTAGATTGCGGCCACATATATAACTCATACCAGGAGGCCGTGAACAACATTTTTAAAACATTTAAACAGGTAAATTTCGGTAGCCGTAAACTGATCGAAAAAAAATGTATTTTAAGGGGCTGAGGGGTGCTACTATGACGTCTTGCACCACCTAAATATTTTGCTAGCGCCGCCACTGTACAAATTCACCTAAAAAGCAATATTACTACTTGACATTGCGTATTTTTATACGCGCAAATGTCAAATTGCAATATTGCTTTTTGAATGAATTGCTTTAATGTCGGCTTTTTAGATCAGTTCCACAATTTTCAAGTCTAAGTAAGACTGAATTTTCTTTTAATATCCAAACCCCATTCTTTAACTATTCTGTCTGGAAAACTCGGCCATAAGAGATTAAGGTTTTAATTTTATAGATTTAAGTAGTTTTAGTTTACATAAAGAACCATTCTCTATATCTAATATAAGGACTAAATCATAGGACAACTTGTAAATTCTATATTTTATCTTGGTATATAAGGTAACAGCCATTCTCAGTCCGCGCGCCTAAATTAATGTAGCATTTGGCGAATTATCAGAAAAAATACATCCATGACACTTCTAATCCTGTTATCTCCATGGGATGTACAATCAAAGAGCAGTGCAGTCACTAAGCCCAGAGAATTATTTGTAAACAGTGGTGAAATAACGAACCATTAGTTGTCATAATTATAAAATTTATGTTTTTGTAAGTTGTTTTGGTCTATTACAGAAACGACACGTAACCAGGAGGTCTTAAGTGCAACCAGTTAATTTATGACTTTGCAAGAAACTGATTGGACTTTTGCACCTTATCGTACAGCTTGAATAACATATTTCCTCTCAACTCTTGTAGCCTCTGTAGCTTGCTCCCATGACATGCCCAAGGGTTTTGAGGTGTCAGTCAACTGAAACATGGCATATCTGATTGCGCTCCCTTTTAGATTACTTGTAACATAAAAGTTGGATGTTAAAGATTTTTACGTTTAAAGAAATTGGTTAAGTTTTTACCGAATACTAAATAACGTATAGTCTACTTGAGTCCTTGAGTTAAAGAACTACAACAATGTTGGCTGCATTGTAAAAAAAACCAAGATAGAGGAAAATTAAGGAGTCACATATTTATAAAAAAACAAAAAAAAAACAGAAAACTGTAAAAAATAAAATGTTTATTACAGAAGATTATTAAATAAACAGGATTATTTCAAGCAAGACACCTTGTTACTGTGGAATAAACAAAAACTGTTTACTGAAAAATAAAAGTGCAAAAATAAAATAAAGCTACAAATGTGTGTTGCCATATTGGAAGAGCCGAAATTTGATAATTTACAAATGGCTAAGTTGTATAGACACAAAATATCACTGAAATTGAATAAATGAAATGAGGTACATTTTCATAATTAACATTATACCAGAAAATTATTTTCTAGACAATAAATACAAGAAATTAAAGTCTGATTTCAAAATTGAACCGCACAATGGCCCCGATTCCTGCAGACACCGCCTAATTTTATTTTAAGTTATATCCGTCATTTTCATATCCGTCGAAAAGGAAAGGGACGGATGATTCACAGCTCTTAATTTTAGGAAGAATGAGTAAATTAATGTGTCGGGTTATTGACTGACGTAAAATTTTTAGACGGTTGGTTTAGATTTGTGCTTAAAATTGACGTGTGTTTCATAAATTTTATGCTTGTCGATTACCCGTCCCTTTCCTTTTCGGCGGATAAGAAAATGACAGATATAACTTAAAATAAAATTAGATGGTATTTACAGGAATTAGCACCAATGTTTCACTTAATCCTTTGATTACTATAAAAATTCACGTGGAAACTTTATAGCGGTCCTGCCGAATATGTGAAACAATCATGTAGGTATTTTAAAACCACCTGCAGTCCATATTCATATTTTTAAACTAACTCTCCGAAATGAGGTTGCCATATGTAAAAAAAATTAAATACATTTAAAAATTACATTTTTACTAACACTAGTGATAATAATATAATACAATTGACTATCAACTACATGGAATATTTTTGTAATAATCGTTTTTATATTTACAAAGTACACAAGCAAAATTCTATGGTCTATTTTTTAACATACCAAAAAAATTGTCTTTTTGCTTTTAAATATGTAAAATGTACAAGGGTTTCCTAACCAACTTTCGGATATTATTTGCAAGTTGTTGTTAGGTATATTTTACGAAAATCTTCATTAAATTTTAAATTAATTAAAACATATTTTTTAATATTGCTACCCATACATTTTGGTTACAACCAGATACTTAAAAATAGTCACAATTATTTGGTTGTATTATTGGGATTAATATAATATTAATAAATAAGTTCTTTAATAATCTACATCGAAATGCATTATGCATACAAAGTGTTGATTTCAACTCGAACGTATTTTACTGTTTTTTCATTAAATTACTAAAAACATTTGGGCGTTGTGATAAAAGAACATTAATTTCTTATTATTTTAAAATAAAATTGTTTTTTTTTTTAAACTTCACATGTTAAAATCAACACAATATATCAGACAATCAAGATCTATATATCGTTTTAAACATTGACAGTGGCCCCGATTCCTGCAGACATCTCTTAATTTTACTTTAAGTTATACCTGTCATTTTCTTATCCGCCGAAAAGGAAAGGGACGGATGATTGACAGCTCTTAATTTTAGGAAGAATGAGTAAATAAATGAATAACCCGGGCGAATTTTTAGACGGTTGTTTTAGATTTGTGCTTAAAATTGACGTGTGTTCCATAAATTTTATGCTTGTCGATTACCCGTCCCTTTCCTTTTCGGCGGATAAGAAAATGACAGATATAACCTAAAATAAAATTAGATGGTATTTACAGGAATTAGCACCAATGTTACTACAAAACAAAGACCAAGAGATAAACTATGTTTAAAATATAATCCGTATACGAAAGAAGTCCCGAAGGCCGCGGCGCTACTGTCGCAGATTCTGAATAGAATTATTATGACTTGTCAAGTTAGTTTCATTAAAATCCGCCGACTTCTTTCGTGGCGCGAACTACTATTTCAAACCTAGTTTATTTTTAGTTTGCGTTTTGTAGTAACACTGTTATTTTTCTAGATCAAGATCACAGTTACCATTTTTCGCGATTATATTATATAATTAAAATAACGGTTAATTTTAACTCGTTACGTAACGGTTATTTAGTTACTTTTGTTAGTTCCGCGATTTTACAAGACTTGTAAGGATTTGTGCATGTTTTTTTTGCAATGTTATTTACTTAGTCACAAACACTCAACGGATATTGGGTGCTAATTATCTAAACACCAAACTTGTATAATTGTATAAAAGCATGGAAGCGGCTTCTTAAAAAAAATCTGATAGTAAAAAAGTGAGATCTAATAAAATGATACGAAAAATTTTGTACGTTTTTTTTAAAATAATTCGTCTCGAAGGTGAGAGCCTTCAGCGCTCCCCATTTGTCCGGCCAAGTAGTTAATGCCATTTGCGGCAAATCTACAATAACTCGCGTCACAAAAAAAGGATTCGTCTCAAAGGTGTTGCGGAAAGAACCATAAGGGTCTTATCCATTTTAGGAATTCGTATCAACAGTGGTTGTCTTTGGTTACTTGTAACTCTGCCTACCTCATTAGGGATCCGACGTGAGTGTGTGACGAAAATCACTTTGTGTTCCCTCCCTAGTTTGGTCATAGGACATTACAGGCTGATCACCTGATTTTCCGAAAGAAAGATGATCCGTGCTTCGGAGCCGTTAAGCCGTTGGTCCCGGTTACTACTTACTGCGGGCTTAGCACCGTAAGCGAGCGACTCTTTCTCGCCTCGACATACGTCACCCGTCACTCTCTCACATTACTGCACAGAAGGAGACAGACGATCTCTGTCGCGGCGAGAAAGTCGCGTGCTTACTGTGCTAAGCCAGCTGATGTAAGTTAGCAGTCCTTACATGAGTCATGTTAGGGGCTTTTGGCGGCTCAATAGAAACCCTGTTGGTTGATAAGGTTATTAATCCACCACACAATCGACACGATAGAAGAAGAAGTGTTTGTGTGTAAATAACATTGCCAAAACCTAGATAATTGTAAAAGCATTAAATGCTGAAGATATGTACAAGAGTCTGTTCGGCCATGTTCGTACCTAAGTTTCCGTAAAAAAATTTTGTCGCTGTTTCGTAACCCGTTAATAAACACGACCTTTTACTCAATTTTCATTACTAGAACCTTTTGGTCATGTATGCTATGCAGACTCTGTACTAGGCACGCGAATCATAAAGAGGTTTTCGACCAACAGACGCAGTGAATGCGTGCGTACTTGGCACAATAAAATAAGGTACGCTCAGCTGTGACAGCTAATATTTCAATGTAAGCCGCGCTGACGTCACTTCACCCGCCGTTGCCATATTGTAAAAAATAAATTACCCACGACTAATGTTTTTAATGTTTTTTTTTTTGTTGGAGGAGCTCGGTGGCGCAGCGGTAAACGCGCTCGGTCTGCGATTGTTGAAGTTAAGCAACTTTCGCAAAGGCCGGTCATAGGATGGGTGACCACAAAAAAAAAGTTTTCATCTCGAGCTCCTCCGTGCTTCGGAAGGCACGTTAAGCCGTTGGTCCCGGCTGCATTAGCAGTCGTTAATAACCACCAATCCGCACTGGGCCCGCGTGGTGGTTTAAGGCCCGATCTCCCTATCCATCCATAGGGAAGGCCCGTGTCCCAGCAGTGGGGACGTTAATGGGCTGATGATGATGATGATGAATGTTTTCAAATTACTTTGCAAGGGAATTTTGAACTTTTAAAATATTTACTTACAGTACTAATGATTTTTATAGTGACAAGTGACAGTAATTATGTACATTAGTCAGCAATTCGTTTAATTTTCGATAATAAAATTGAAAACCTTGAAATGTTGGAGATGCCAATTCAATGGTAACACAGTGGTAACTCTTACGTCATTAATGGGCTAGCAATGGCGGCTTGTTATAGGATTGAGCATACCTGGTTTTCTTATATCATGGTCGTACCGATATTGGTCAAACGCCTCGATATAAATCGCGCCGTCCGTGGCTGGTACATATGCCGATTTAGACGTATCGATAAAAACAATGCCCACATATCACCTAAAATTTTGATTATTAAACCCTATTTAACGTAGCAAGATTCGAATGACAGCAGGACAGAGATATGTCTTTGTCGCTCTTAAAGCATACAGCTTAGTACGAAAGAGACGAAGGGTATGTCACTCCAATTGGGTAGCGTCCTATTTCTGATTACTTAATAAAAACACATCTAAAAGTAACGAAAAACGTCTTGTTATTTTTATTTAACTTATTTATGAATTTTAATCAAGAAAATCGTAATAATAAATCCGACATTTTGTCACGTTTTTCTATGACGTCACAGTGTGCTTTTTCATACAAAATTCCATGGTAATTTCGTTTAGAAAAAAGTAACTGATTTGACTAGTTGGAAAGTACCCTATAATGCTACGTCAAATAGGATGTCGAGCGATAATATGTAATAATTTCAAATGTACATAACATAATCTCTCGCTAGTCTTAAATTATACTTCGCTGTATTATAATTATTGCTTTTATATTTACTTTCAATGGAATGAAAATTCGAATGGCAGTGCTGTGGTATGGGCCGTGGTGAACCTAACCTATGCTAGCTGGTGAACGGAAAGAAACACGGAAGCATTCTTGTGGTTCAAACATGACGCAACGAAATATACATTTTAACATTAATAAAATAATTTGTAATTATTGTAATTAAAATAAAAAGATATAATTACAAAAAACATTAATAAAATAATGTGTAATTTATTTATTTTTATTTTGGTGCAATATGAAATTATTCATTTATTGCACCAAAATAAAAATAAATAATTACAAAAAACATTAATAATTATTGTAATAAAGTAATTACAAATTATTTTATTCATGTTTTTTGAAATTATTTCGATATATCGGCGCTTGCCTTTTTGTCACTTACCGGTATGTCAACTTATTTACGAAACGGCGTAAGTTGCTTAGCACAGACAAATAGCGACAACATAAAACCTATAACATTAATGAATTTTAAATTTTAGTGCACGATTATTTTGCCACTATTTTACGATTATAGGATTTTTTGGGAGTCTCATATCCCCATTTTAAAAGCCTTAAGAACCCGTTATTATGTGTTTTAATTATTTTGCTACTGTAAGTGTGTTTTGTTTTGTAAGGGTTTTGGCGCCAATGATCAACTACAGCGAGTATCAAGACTGCTTCCGTGTTTATTTCCGTTTACCAATGCTAAGCCAACCTCATTGATTCCTAAAAAAGATAGTATAATCACCCACGTATAAAATCCGAAATTATGGGTCTTCAATGAGGGACTCTAAACCAATGATTGTCGAAATTGTTTTCGAATTCATGTTTGGATCATAAATGATTATCACGTGCTCAGCGGTGAAGGAAACATGGTGAGGAAACCCACATTCCCGAGAAATGCATTTTCAGAGGTATGTGACCTAACCTGTATTGGGCTGGTTTTCCCTTCGCGGGTTAGGTCAGACAGGCAGTCGCTTTTGTATAAAACCGGACCTGTCAAATCTTCAGGTCAGGTAAGCGGACCCTGTGAAAAACGGGATGATGAATGAGGGGCTTTCCATGCCACGTTCCCCAAAAACAATATAGATGGCCCTGGTTTATTACTACGTGATAATTAAATTTTTTGAACTTTTAACAATTGGGTAGTTTTCTAGGTCAAAGATAAATTATGAAATTCTGATTACTAAATAAAGACAGATCTAGAGGTAGAAAAACGTTTTATTTTTTTTTCTATTTAACTTATTTACGAATTTTAATAAAGAAAAATGTAATAATAAGTGCGACATTTGACACATTTTTTTATGACGTCACAGGTTGCTTTTCCTCATACAAATTCCATGTTTTGACGTTTAGTAAAAAGCAACTGATTTGACTAGTTGGAAACTACCCTATTGTGTTCACTTTACTCCCAGCTAAAAGATTTTTAGCGCTGGTATCTTCTAAAATAAGTCTCTTTTCCACAATCATAAGATGATTCCGTGCTTCGGAGGGCACTTTAAGCCGTTGGTCCCGGCTATTAGCCGTAAAAAACACCTCCACCAACCCGCAGTGGAGCAGCGTGGTGGAGTATGCTCCATACCCCCTCCGGTTGATTGAGGGGAGGCCTGTACCCAGCAGTGGGATGTATATAGGCTGTTTAGGTTAGGCGTCCTTGCCGTGGCGGCTTGTGGCTGAGTTCGAATATGGACCCAGACCTACGGGGTATAACGTAGAACCCTTGTATGTGTCCACAATCATATTAGTTTAAATATGAATATATTCAAGAGACATGTTCATAACCATGAGTTTATGTAAGTCCCTTTGAATTTCACTTATTAAAACCATAAACCCGATGTCAAATTATATGCATCATTTATTACTTGTTTGAATAATCGTTAGCAATAATCCGCGTAGGCGTAACTACGAAATGCCAAAAATAACACATTTCGGTCAATAAATCCTACCAAAATGTGTTGCCATAATCTCCTGTAGAATTATTACCACACGCGATCTGCGTAGTGTTACCATAATCACCTGTGAAATTGCTACCATTTTCTACGAGTAGAATCTACTGCGGCGCTGTGTTGCCATGTTTCTTGTGGAATTCCTACCAAATACTACCACGATCGTACCATAACCGTGGTTTAGTAGGAAGCTTCGTGGCCCGCTAGGATGTATAAGTCGTTGCCATCTTCGCCCGACAGTGTGTTACTTTGTAGACTATGTGATTCCAGCACCACCACTCTGAAAAAATAAAATATTAATCTGCCTAAATTTAACTCTTAAGGCCACTCTTCTAATAAAGAGATTTCCAGACACAATAAACACTTTTAAACAATTTAAAAATATATTTTTTAAAAAAGACATTCGGTCTTACGACCAGTGGTGACCCTAGCAGAATATTTATATGTGTGGGAGACCTCAAAATGGCAACACTCAGCCCCTTAAAATACATTTTTTTCGATTAATTTATGGCCACCCGGTATCAGAATTTTGCGACGAAAAGTTCCACTTGACATTAAATCAGAATTATGAGTTGGATCATCCTCAGTATTCGGTGTAGTGTCACTAACACCCTGTATATTTACACGTCTGCCTACCCCTTGGGGGATGCAGGCGCGATGCTATGTTATAAATACGTACTTGTCGTGCGGCAGCAGGCGGTAGACGCGCGAGTTGTCTGTGATCTCCTGCGTGACGTCAGCGGAGCGCAGCGAGCGGCCCTGCACGCCGTGCCGGTGGAACGCCAGCACAGAGTCCTGCAGGCACACTGGGGGGGGACTTACAGTTACTGTTACGTAGTGAGTGATATCAGCGGATTAAAAAGGCTACATTGAAGCAAACCATCCAAAAAACAATATTGCATATTGACATTTGCGCATATAAAAGTGATTACGCAAAGCTAGAATAGATGAATTGATATACCCTTTTTAGGGTCCCCATTGAAAGACTAAAACTTATCGCCAAAATTCAACATGTCTAACAATCCTCTGGATTATTTAACTGAACCTCTCGGCTATATGACTCATCCTCTCGACTATTTACCTTATCCTTTCAATTTAATTTACTCATCCTCTCGACTATTTAACACATCCTTTCGACTATTAACTGAACCTCTCGGCTATATAACTCATCCTTTCGACTATTTACCTTATCCTTTTAATTTAATTTACTCATCCTCTCGACTATTTAACACATCCTTTCGACTATTAACTGAACCTCTAGGCTATATAACTCATCCTCACTACTATTCAACTTATCCTCTTAATTTAATTTACTCATCCTCTCGACTATTTAACACATCTTTTCGACTATTAACTGAACCTCGACTATTTACCTTATCCTTTCAATTAAATTACTTGTCCTCTCGACTATTTAACACACCCTTTCGACTATTAACTGAACCTCTCAGCTATATAACTCATCCTCTGGATTTATTTAACTCTTCCTCTCGATTTATTTAACTCATACTGTCCATTATATAACTTATACACACAACTATGTAACTTGTCCTCTAGATGATATAACTCATCCTCTCGACTATTTCCCATATCCTCTCGATTATTTAACTGATCCTCTCGACCATTTAATTTATCCTCTCTACTATTTAATTAACTAAGGGTGGTATTAATAAACTAATCTAAGCTTCGAGACTGCCCTTAAGATCATGTCAATGTGACAGTTCTGATATAAAAACAGAGACTTGAGCATGATCTTGAGGGCAGTCTCAGCTGAGATTCGTTTATTAATACCACCCTAAGACTTCTGTTGGGGATGCCGGGATATTTCTTCTATATGTTTCTCATTAAAACTCGATATTACTTATTGTTCTTTTATTATAATACTTCTTCTTAAAAATCTTACAACCACAACGTTCTATAATATTTTCCAGAGAGAGAGCAAAACCAAAGACAATCACTTTTTTATATTATAGAAGTAAAGTGCCATAAAGTACAGCCTATATAATTTAAAGGTTTTGGATGAGTGGACATTGGTCTCAACAACTTCTATACTATTGAACTTACGTATGGAGTCGATGTTGAAGTCGAACTCGATCCTGCTGAGCAGCTTGCCGCGCCGCTTGTCGTTGTCGCCGCGCCACCGCGCAGGCTCCAGCGCAGGCGGGAGTACCGGGATTATGTCCACCACGTTCTCGTGGCATACTAGCACCTGTTCGGAACATATTCATTAAGGTCGTAAGGCCCAAAGTCCTTTTAAAATCCAAATCCCATTGTTTAACTATTGTGTCTGGAAATCCGGGCCTTACGAGGTTAAACTCTTCATTGGTGCCAATTCCTGTAAACACCATCTAATTTTATTTTAAGTTATATCTGTCATTTTCTTATCCGCCGAAAAGGAAAGGGACGGATGAATGGCGGCTTGTGATAGTGTTAGGCTGAATAGTTCGTTGACAGTTATAAAACATTTTTCTATAAATGGCAACACAAGAATGGGGTTGTCAAATCGGACGGATTGATACACGCTCTCTTGCGTTGCGGACCTTGTCGACATTGGACGTGTTTACCAAGTTAAGTGTTATTTTCTTGATACCAGAATAAATAAGTGTGATTACTGTTCTTCCGTGTTTTACTACAATAGGATTGAACATACTTGGGGGGTTAAAATGGCCACATCGGAGCAATATTGCTATTTGACATTTGTTTGCATTGCGCACTTACTTTTATATGCGCAAATGTCAAATTGCAAAATTGCTTCGATGTGGCGATTTTAACCCCCTGGTTTTCTTATATATGGTTTTAATTTGGCCAATGTGAGTTCGTCTATTATGGGCGCTAGATGGCGCTGTGGTGCGTGCGTACTGACCGAGTCCTTGTTGAGCTGGTGCACGTGCCGCAGCGTGTGCATCCGCTCCCGCTGCGGGATGACGGTGTTGGAGCTGCCAACGCGGGCCTCCAGCTCGTCCGAGTGGAACCACGTCGCGCCTGCAACAACAAACATTACAATCAGACCAGGGGGGTTAAAATGGCCACATCGAGGCAATTCATCTAAAAAAGCAATATTGCAATTTGACATTTGCGCATGTAAAAGTAAGTGCGCAATGCACACAAATGTCAAACAGCAATATTGCTTTTTTAGATGAATTGCTTCGATAATTATATCGTCAGAATCGATAAAATGACCGTGACAAAATTTTATCACGTTGCGCACATCAACCCTGCTGCAGGGCTGATAGAATAGAATAGAAATCATTTATTTTAGATATAATTATTAGTATAACAGTAGAAGTGAACATTGTAATTACAAACTTATTTCTAAAAAGGGACGCCAGCTCAACAATATGTTGTGACACTCCGACTTTGAGGGAGTGCCACAACGCTGATTTTCAGCTGTGCCCCAAAAAAAAACACTAGAAAATAAAATATAAATGCTTAAATCTAGATAATCAAAACAAATTAAAATTAATGAGCTGTGTTAATAAAGTGTGCATGCAGAGCGTGTGTTTGTTAGGATGTGTGTGAGTATGTTCGTTAAGAGGGTGTGTAGTAGTGCGTGTATTGTATGTGTGAGTAGGGTATAATGTCAGTATGTGAGACATATGGCCCGGATAGTTAGGATAACTATAGGTCAAATTATGGTCGCGTAAATAAATTGTTGCCGGTTGTCATACAATTATGAAACCGGTTAAATATGAAGATAAGGCTTTGCGTATAGAGAGTAGGAGGTAAAATATGATACACGACAGGAAGGGGCAACGTTTTTCTATGACGTCACAATGTGCTTTTTCATACATATTCATAGTAATTTCGTGTTTTGGCGTGTAGTAAAGAGTAACTGATTTGACTAGTTCGAAACAAGCCTATTTCAAAAATTATACAGACAAAAAGTTATAACGTCATCTGTGAGGTGGATGACCAACGTTATCAACCCTGGTGTCAGGGTTATTACTGAGTCGCGAACAACTACGTACTTTTATTAGTGAATAGTAACCGGGACCAACGGCTTGACGTGCCCTCCGAAACACGGATCATCTTACTTTCGGACAATCAGGTGATTTCAGCCTGCAAAGTCCTTACCAAACAAAGGACAGTCTGATAAACTGATTTCGGTCTACTATCGGGAATCGAACCCGGAACTCCAGATCGTGAGTCTGACGCTCTAACCACTAGACCATGGAGTTGTGTGAAGACTCACCAGAATTAATATTAATAAGGTTGAGTCGGAGTGGCTTCCTAGTTGCGCCGACGCATAGTAGAGGGTACTCCAGCTCTGGCGTGATGATCAGCTCGAAGCAGAGGAGAGGTGATGGCAGCGTGCACTCTATGTTCTGGAACAATCACACACAATCACACTTTATTGCACAACGACATATAAGTAATATTACAATAAGCGGCCTTATTGCTAAACAGCAATTTCTGCCAGGCAACCTTAGGGTGAAATAAGTTTATGCATTGGAACACGGGATGATGCAATAAACATACAATGACACCAACATAACTAAAAAACACCGTAAATAAAAAATATATACAGGGTGTTAGTGACATCGTAACGAAAACTTTGAGGGGTGATTGAGGCCATGATTCTGAGATGATATCAAGTGGAATTTTCCGTCGCAAAAGTATGGAATTGAAAATAATTAAAAAAAAACACAAAAATTTTCAGGAATATTCAGACTGAAAATTCCACTTGATATCAATTCAGAATCATGGTCTGAATCATCCCCCTCAGTATTCGTTACGGTGTCACTAACACCCATACCTACTTGTATGGCTACCGTATGTACTTGTGTGGGGTGTAAGTGACATCGTAACGAATACTGAGGGGGATGATTCAGCTGATTATTCTGAGTTAATATCAAGTGGAATTTTTCATCGCAAAATTATAGAATTGAAAATAATTTAAAAAAAACTAAAAAAAATCATGAATTTTGCGACGAAAAATTCCACTTGATATTAACTCAGAATCATGGTCTAAATCATCCCCCTGAGTATTCGTTACGATGTCACTAACACCCTGTATAAATAAATACACAAATATATGTCACATACATACATACACATACATAAACATACATACAACATGAGGGTTATTATTCCATTGTTGTCGAGTATACAGTTTTAGTGACATCGTAACGAATACTAAGGGGGGATGATTCAGCTCATGATTTCGAGTTGATATCAAGTGGAATTTCCTGGTGGAAAATTCATGAAAATTTTAGTGGTTTTTTTATTTTTAATTTCCAGTTCCATACTTTTACGACGGAATATGTTAAGTATGTTGTCCTCTCTACCAGTTGCAGTGCCCTAACCGGGTACATGTTGATACTATAATACTTACTTCTGTATTTTTATAACACCACAATTTGTAAGAACACATGGTTGCAATAAAACATTTCTATTTCTATTAATATTCCTCTTGATATCATACCTCTTTATATTCAGAATCATGGTCTGATTCAAAAGTATACGGGGCTTCTCTTCTTTCGTGTGGGTTGTGAGGTGGATTACCAACCCCATCAACCCTGGTGTCAGAGTTATTATTGAGCCGCCAAAGGCCCCTGACATGACTCATGTAACGACTAAGTACTTACGTATGCCTTGTTTCGGTAGATCGTTATGGCGTTGGAGTTTCGATATTCTCATTTTAACAACAGTAACTAGTTTCGTCGTCCGGTTGATTGGGGGGAGGCCTGTGCCCAGCAGTGGGACGTATATAGGCTGTTTATGTTACTAGTTTCATAATCATAATCATTTATTTGCAATCATCATCATCATCAGCCCATTAACGTCCCCACTGCTGGGGCACGGGCCTTCCCTATGGACGGATAGGAAGATCGGGCCTTAAACCACCACGCGGGCCCAGTGCGGATTGATGGTTATTAACGACTGCTAATGCAGCCGGAACCAACGGCTTAACGTGCCTTCCGAAGCACGGAGGAACTCGAGATGAAAACTTTTTTTATTTGCAATAAAAAACATATACATATTAGAACTTACTTCACCACTTGGGATACCCGACTTGTCCGGGCACGTGCACGTACCTTGAGCAACATGAACTTGTGCAGCGGGTCGTACCACTGCATGAGGAATAGCCCCGCCGGCGTGGCGCCACACAGGTACTTGTACCCGTTGTACGGGTTGCGGGCCACCGCGCATCGCGTGCAACCTGGTGCAAACATGGTATTTATTTATTTGGACATTCAAAACGAAAACGATGACCACCTCCTCAGTACAGTGGGGCTCACAATCCAGAGGTCCCGAGTTCGACTCCCGGTGGGGACATACCACAAAACTTTGCGATCCCTAGTTTGGTTACACAAGATAGAAGCACCATAAAAAAACCACCACTACCTACCACGTCCGTCGAACAGAAAGCTCGGTGAGGCATGGGTACCCAATTGGGTATTTGACTGGGTCAAAGATAAATGATAATATGCTAATCTAGTAATAGAAGCCAGTCTAAGATAATCAAAACTCAATCTCATTTTACTTATTTTTGAATTTTATTTACGAATTAAGCTACAATGAGTACGATTTTTGAACGCTTTTATTGATGACGTCACAGGACTAAATATCCATACAAACTCCAAAAAAAACTTTCGTTTTGATGTTTCGTAAAAAGTATCTCATTTGACTAGGTTGTCAAGTAGCCTATTAACTTATGTAATGTGTTATTATTAACAATAATGTGCAGCGTACCTCTGGTGTCGGGCACCCGGGTGGTGAGCGCGAACCTCCTGGGCAGCAGCCGGGGCGGCAGCACGCGCAGCGACCTGCCCCCGCGGGCGCTGCCCAGCAGCGCCAGCAGCTCGTGCCGGTACAGCGACGGGGTCTTGCCTGCACAACATAAGGTCACATCAAATACGGTCACATCAAATACAGTCACATCATATACCGTCACATCATATACCGTCACATCATATACCGTCACATCATATACCGTCACATCATATACCGTCACATCAAATACCGTCACATCATATACCGTCACATCATATACCGTCACATCATATACCGTCACATCATATACCGTCACATCATATACCGTCACATCATATACCGTC
Organism: Pectinophora gossypiella; assembly: GCF_024362695.1. Classification (NCBI taxonomy): domain Eukaryota; kingdom Metazoa; phylum Arthropoda; class Insecta; order Lepidoptera; family Gelechiidae; genus Pectinophora; species Pectinophora gossypiella. Next base: position 8,348,958 of record NC_065428.1, on the reverse strand, counting down.
ACATCATATACCGTCGCACCGAACAGGAATTGCCCCAGTGGAGGGCCCTTTTATCACTGATACTGTATTCCCACTCACCAGAAAGTGACATGAGCACATCTTTGATGACGTGCATCCAGATGGTCCGCCGCGGGCACAGCTGGTCCATGGCCGTCTCGTGAAGCTCGTTCAGGTTTAGCGTGTAGATTCCTTCTTCAGCACCTGGACAAAGAACATACATTAAAAAAACTAACTCATCATCCCCTAGCATCATCCCGTTTTTCACGGGGTCCGCTTACCTAACCTGAAGATTTGATAGGTCCGGTTTTTTATAGAAGCGACTGCCTGTCTGACCTTCCAACCCGCGAAGGGAAAACCAGCCCAATACAAGTTGGGTCGCATACCTCCGAAAATGCATTCCTGTGGGAATTACGAAATTCTCATTCCATTCTGCATTTCCTTTCATTTTACACTTTTGTGACTCACTGCATCCCCGACCTTCATAAAAACAACGAGTATATTATACTGTTTAGGGCCGTGCCCTCTAATTCTTGATTCTTTTGTGAAGTGTGTATATTGTGAACTATGTATATTCCTATACTGTTTGTGAAGTGTTCATAATAAACTGTATATATTCCTGCTTGCTGCTTGCTTCTAATTTATCATCGTTATCACCAATCATTCCCCTACTCTGCCGGCACGTCGGGATACCATATCCTCACCACCCAGCGTGCCGCAGTTGTCTTTTTTTTTTGTTCAAAACACTTTTACAAATTATTATTTTTACACAGTATAAGACGCTTATCTAAAAGCCTGAATAAGGCTTATGCGAGAAGCGAATGAAAATTGCTCCCTCGTTACAATAATATCATAACATTACGTTACATCTTTAGAACCCAAGTATAAATTCTTTAAAGTACGTTTACATGTTTTTATGTTAGTAAGTATGTCCGTCTTACCAATGAGTATGTGTTGGTCCCGGGTGTCAGGGTGTATCCACGACGCCGTGCAGTTTATCCGGAGCGGACAGCCGTTGAACACCTGTACATAGAATTTTCAACATTAATTTCATGCTGTGGGGTCGATTATAAAGAAGGAAGAAAGAAAAATATTTATTCGACATACTTATTGTTTTCACATATTAAAACAAAATAATACATTGTTTTAAGTTTACGCGTTAAGTGCTAATTTCTATAAACACCATCTAATTTTATTTAAAGTTATACCTGTCATTTTCTTAGTCGCCGAAAAGGAAAGGGACGGGTAATCGACAAGCATAAAATTTATGGAACACACGTCAATTTTAAGCACAAATCTAAACCAACCGTCTAAAAATTTTACATCGGCCAATAATCCGACAGAATTATGTTGACAGCACACGTCAAACGGTTTGCATACCAGCGAGATACCTTTTTAATTCGCCCGGGTTATTCATTCATTTACTCATTCTTCCTAAAATTAAGAGCTGTCAAGCATCCGTCCCTTTCCTTTTCAGCGGATAAGAAAATGACAGGTATAACTTAAAGTAAAATTAGGAGGTGTCTGCAGGAATCGGGGCCATTATCATAATTAAAACACATAATAACGGGTTCTTACTCCCGTGGGTCATCCCGTCATCCCGTGATCATGGCACTTGCAACAGTGTCGAAATATCGGGAGTCTCATATCCCTACTTGAAACGCGGTAAGAACCCGTTGTGTTTTAATTATAAGTCATAATGACTCGAAAATTCTCAGCTGACATACGTGTTTTTTTTTTTAATTATTATAAGTTTATAAAAAAAGAAATACATCTATTATCAAGCATCTAAATCTATTCGAGGTAGGCAAATCTACAGAAAATCACAAAATAATCAAAAACTAAATTTGTGTATTTTTACGACAACGACAAAAAGTTACAGATGCTTTGTTTTGAATTATTTTTTTTCGGCATACTCGTACTTATTTATTTAAGATACACCATCGGTATACGGTCACGAGCATTAATATGTATACACTTTGGTACCAAGTCACATTAACTTTTTTGATAAATTGAACTGTAAGTCTCACTAAATGTCAAATAATTATGTTAGTGCGACAGAGTCCTAAAGTGGGTACATTATATTGCTCATGACTGTACACATAAAAATTACATGAATAAAATTCAACGGACAATGAGTCAATAACCGTATGTTATACCAATACGGGCGTATACAACATACAATTCAATATTAATCCCTGAAAGTAGCCTTATTATGAACGGTTTGCATAGAAAGCTATGGAAGACTATAGATATTGGTGGCAATTATTATTATTATGTTAAAGTTTATTTTCTATTCTCCCTTTTTTTAGTTTATATCCACTACACGGGCCTTAACCAAGTGTAGTGGGGTCGAGGTGATTCGATGAAATGATTATTATTATTATTATTTATTTAAGATAACAAGATCCATTGTTTTAAGTTTACGCGGTTATTATCATAATTAAAACACATAATAACAATTATGGATCTACCTACTCCACTCCAATCTCATCAGTCATCCCGTGATCATGGCACTTGCAACAGTGTCGAAATATCGGGAGTCTCATATCCCCATTTAAACGCGGTAAGAACCCGTTATTATGTGTTTTAATTATAACAAGATCCATTTGTTGTATTTGCAATGATAGTGGAGACTGACCTTCGAGAAGCAGGCGCCCATGTGCACCTTGGGCGTGGGCGGCAGGCCGTTGGGCGCGGGCCGCGGGGGCGTGTGGGCGCGGCGGCCGCGGGAGCGGCGGGGGGGCCCCGGGGGGGTGCGCGCTGGGGGGGGGGGATAATAAAAATCGACAATAGTCGTACACCAACCGGGGATTGTCTATGGGTGCACGCCCATAGTGCATACATGGATAATCGCCGGTTGGTGTCACACCACGTTTAGATTAAATTGGGTCGTGTACTAGATTCAAGATAAATTATGAAATTCTGTTTACTAAATAAAGACACATCTAAAACTAACGAAATACATTTTCTTTTTTCTATTTAACTTATTTATGAATTTTAAACAAGAAATAATAAATAATAAGTCCGACATTCTGTCACATTCTTCTATGACGTCACAGTGTGTTTTTCATACAAATTCCATAGTCATTTCGTGTTTTGACGTTTAATAAAAAGTAACTGATTTGACTAGTTGGAAAGTAGCCTATTATAGCCGTCCTTCAAATAAAAACACTTTGCACTGTTAGTTATTTACTCCAGAAGTTAAACTATAAAATAAAGGATAATATAAAGTAAGTATTGTAATATCAGTGAATAAAAACAAATTAAGAACAAAAATTATGGCGAGCGGTAGCGAGCGGGCGGGCGGACAGTGCGCTTATTTGGCGGGCGATTAAAACCAATAGGTGGCGCGTTTATTTTACTCGCTATACTATTGTCTTAAGGGGCCTCTCCGTGTTGGTTTCGGCCCCACGCACGCCTTCCAAAAATCCGGGACTCCATAGTCCCGAGATATGGAAAGAACGTAATAAAATAATCAAAATTCCCTCAAAAATATTAAGCCCACAGGATACATAGTAAAGAAACAAACATAAATTGCTAAAGCAACTGTTTATCTTTAACTGTCTAATCATCTCCCCAGCATTATCCCGTTTTTCACAGGGTCCGCTAACCCAACCTCAAGATTTGACAGGACCGGTTTTTTACAGAAGCAACTGCCTATCTGACCTTCCAACCCGCGAAGGGAAAACGCATGTCGCGAGAATGTGGGTTTCCTCAAGATGTTTTTCTTCACCGCTGAGCACGTAATAATCATTTATGATCCAAACATGAATTCGAAATCAAATTCGACAATCATTGGTTTAGGCCTGTGCTGGATTCGAACCTGCGACTTGAAAGTTTGACTGTTAACTGTCTGCGAAAAAAGTTTGCAAAAAAAAACCATCTAAAACCAAACAGTGCTAGTGACACCGTACCGAATACCGACCCCGCCGGCGTGGTCGTCAATTTCCTTCATTCAGCGCTTATCGCTATCGACCCACTAGGGTCGATTAATTCTTTCAAATATTTTTCCTCTCAGACGAAGCCCTGAGCCGTCCGGCCAAGTAGTTAATGCTATCTACGGCAAATCTACAATAAGTCACGTCAAAAAAAAAAAGTACCGAATACTGAGGGGGATGATCTTGATTTAACATCAAGTGGAATTTTCCGTCGCATAAGTAACATAAACTGCCTATATACGTCCCACTGCTGGGCACAGGCCTCCCCTCAATCAACCGGAGGGGGTATGCGTCGCATAAGTGTAGAATTGAAAATAATTCCTAACCACTTCTAATTCAGAATCATGGTCTGAACCATCCTCCTCAGTGTTCATTACGATGTCACTAACACTGTATGGTTTTAGATGTTTTTTTTTTTGCGAACTTTTTTTTAACATATACTAAGATTAATATAAATAACCCCTATGTTTTTAACCCGCATTGGAGCAGCGTGGTGGAGCATGCTCCATACCCCTTCCGGTTGATTGAGGACAGGCCTGTGTCCAGCAATGGGACGTACATAGGCTATTTATGTATGTATATATGTTATGTAAATAACCCCTGTCATCATCATCAGCCCATTAACGTCCCCACTGCTGGGGCACGGGCCTTCCCTATGGATGGATAGGGAGATCGGGCCTTAAACCATCACGCGGGCCCAGTGCGGATGGTTATTAACGACTGCTAATGCAGCCGGTACCATCTGCTTAACGTGCCTTCTGAAGCACGGAGGAGCTCGAGATGAAAACTTTTTTTTGTGGTCACCCATCCTATGACCTTTGCGAAAGTTGCTTAACCTCAACAATCGCAGACCGAGCGCGTTTACCGCTGCGCCACCCAGCTCCTCCTCGTAAGTTTTGCGAAAAATATTTTTTATCGACTAGTTTTTTTTTTGGGGCGGAAGGCAAGAGGGAAACCACTGCCCTATTTTTCCCTAAAAAAGCAGCAATCATGCTACACCGACAAGAGCGTGGCTCTTAAATTAGTGATGATGGAGTTTTTTTTTATTAAAATGTAACTTGTAAGCTGCACCAACCTTTCTCGACCTTAGCCTTGTCCCGCTGGCTGTCCGACAGACTCCTCTGCCTCTGACTCACTCTCTCTTCATCTTCCACCCTCTTGTTGTCCTGTTCGTCCACCATTTTGAATATCTCGTCCACTGAAGACGTCTTACGTTTGTTACCTTCCAGCTCGCACTGGCAGAACTGACTTAGGTCTATACCTGAAAGATCATTACACACAAAGTATTATTATTGCACATGTGTTGACAAAAGAACATAGAACGTAAGTACGGTCACGAGCATTAATATGTATACACTTTGGTACCATGTCACATTAACTTTTTTGACAAATTGAACTGTAAGTCTCACTAAATGACAAATATGTTAGTGCGACAGAGTCCTAAAGTGGGTACGTTATATTACTCATGACTGTACGAACGTATTGGCCCCGATTCCTGCAGACACCTCCCAATTTTACTTTTAACTTATACCTGTTATTTTCTTATCCAAAAGGAAAGGGACGGATGATTGACAGCTCTTAATTTTAGGAAGAATGAGTAAGTGAATGAATAACCCGGGCGAATCAAAAGGAATCTAGCTGCTATGTAAACCGTTTGACGTGTGCTGTCAACATAATTCTGTCGGGTTGTTGGCCAATACAAAATTTTTAGACGGTTGTTTTAGATTTGTGCTTAAAATTGACGTGTGTTCCATAAATTTTATGCTTGTTGATTACCCGTCCCTTTCCTTTTATACGGATAAGAAAATGACAGATATAAGTAAGAAAGGTGTAAACTTTGTAAATAAAGTTAGTGATTATATAGAAAATATGAATGCATGGGATTAACTGTCTGGTAACTGATATTAGGCTAATAAATATAGGCTTACTAAATTTTATAACAATATTATGTTTAAAAAAAAAGTTTTTTATGCAGCTTATTTTCTGACAATCCGGTGATCATCCAGTAATGTCCTAAACAAACTAGGGACCACAAAGTAATTTTTGTGATACGTCCCCACCGGGAATCGAACCCGGGACCTCCGGATCGTGAGCCCAACGCTCAACCACTGAACCACGGAGGCCGTTATCAAGTAGCTTTGGTTGTCAAGTAGCCTATTGATAACCTTCTTTCTTTGAAGTCGGTTAAAACTTACCCGCAGTAACCGAGTCGGAGTTATGTCTGTTATGCCTCTTCCTGTGTTCGTATGACTTCTCATCCATGCTGAGCGTCATGTCGATCTTCTTGCAAAGATCTTCGTCTGATTGGCCGTTCTCCAGCTTGTCTTCGGAGATCCTCAACTTGTTAGCAATCTGCAACGCTCTGAAGTTGGACACTGATATCTTTTGCTTCTTACATATATCACAGAACACGATACCAGAGTCCTGGTTTTGATTTGAACAGTTCCTGTAGTAACTAAGTATGTCCCCGTTGGAGTTGCAGGCGTCACACGAGCATTTCGCTACTGATTTTTGCAAATCGCTCAATGTGTTGTCGTCCTTTCTCTCTGGCTTTGGACATAACCCACATTCGCAATTCGCGTTCCTTATTTGAGGTGTCTGTACTAACGCGTCGCTCTCCTGATGGTCAACGTACATTATATCCTCCATTTTTCTACATAACGGATCGTCTATCGAAACTCTCGAAGTTCCTACGGGACTTTGGAAATTCGTAGCTAAGTTTTGGTAGATATTAGTCGTTGAATTGTTAAGGAAATTTTGTTTAAGTTGAATGCATTGGGATAAGTGTTGGTCGTGCAACGATAGCGCTGGGTTGCCAGCCTGCGACATCGCTGCTGTGTCGGCTGTGAGCGGAAGTGTTGCCCTGCGAAAAAAATAAAAGTTACCAAAAATGATAGGTTTCTTTTTTGTTAATTAGCTCTGTGAAGCCGGGGTATGCAGTGCTATTAGGTTCGAAGCTTTTGTGCTGTTAGACACAAAATGGAGTTTTTAGGTTATTTTTTTTAATGAAGCCTGTTTATTATTTATGTGTTAATTTTTTTAATAACAAGTGGTGCTGGTGGGACACAAAGTTTTTTAAATGAAGTGAGAAATGGCAAAAATATCTTTTTTTATTTCTAAATACATTACTTTTATACGTTATTGTCCTTACGGCTCATAAGGATACCTGCTAACTGCTGTCTATGATTTTAAAGCTTTCTAAAAGCTCTAAATAACACAATATACATGCTACATGCTTAAATACTTATTTCCAATATTTACTTAAAAAAAAAAATATTAACATCTCTTTTTAAGCAAAAATACTATTATAAAATCCATACGTTTTTAAAAGTCCAAAAACAATTTTTACACCTTTTTGCTGTTAGGAGTAACAGAAGAATCATGCAATAAAAAAATACTATACCAATTTGGATGACACTTTCACGATTATAAACTGTACTAATTAATAAAAAAAAATGTGACTACGTAATAATAGGGTAGTTTCCAACTAGTCAAATCAGTTACTTTTTACTAAACACGAAATTAGTATGGAATTTGCATTAAAAATCAACCTGAGACGTTATAGAAAATCGTGACAAAATGGCCCCGATTCCTGCAGACACCGCCTAATTTTATTTTAAGTTATATCTGTCATTTTCATATCCGTCGAAAAGGAAAGGGACGGATGATTCACAGCTCTTAATTTTAGGAAGAATGAGTAAATGAATGAATAACCCGGGCGAATCAAAAGGTACGTCGCTGGTATGCAATCCGTTTGACGTGCTGTCTACTTAACTGTGTCGGGTTATTGACGGATGTAAAATTTTTAGACGGTTGGTTTAGATTTGTGCTTAAAATTGACGTGTGTTCCATAAATTTTATGCTTGTTGATTACCCGTCCCTTTCCTTTTCGGCGGATAAGAAAATGACAGATATAACTTAAAATAAAATTAGATGGTATTTACAGGAATTAGCACCAATGTCTGACTTATTATTACATTTTTATATATTAAAATTCATAAACAAGTTAAATAGAAAAAAGAAAATGTGTTTTTGTGTTATCAGATTTTGATAATTTATCTTTGACCTAGGAAACTACCCAAGTGATAGATTTGCTATCTATGAATTTAAACGTAGCTGTATACAATATCGACGTCTTATAATGAAAACCACGCAAGCGCCACTTTTTTTTAGCGCCATTTTGAAAAAAAAAATGTTAACAAAACCTCACAATTAGAAGAATGCAATGCCGACTCGAGATCGCAAATTCGAGATCCCGCGGGATTGGAAATATCAATCAGAAATCGGAATCATTTATTCAACGTAATTATCATGGATAAACTTGTTGAAGGTCAATGTAACATTTTTGAATTTACGTCATTTCAGGTTGTGAGAAGCTGCAGTAGTTTTAGGCGGATGAGACGTTCGTTATGTAAAAATTGACGATTCAAAGTGTAACTGTTACCTACTGAATAAAGATATTTTCGAATTTCAATATCTAACTTAATAATTAAGTTGTCTTTGTAAAATTAGCACAATCAAAACGAAAAGTATAACTCAAGGATATTCGTCCAATCCCGTCAATCTCGAATGGGATCTCGTCATATTAGGCTTCAGGGATTGATCCCGAAAAATTTGACGAGATCTCGCGAGATCGGGATTGCATTCTCAAGTTAGTTTCAATCCAATAAAAAAATGTGCCCGGATTCTCTTCTAACCGGCTGCAGCTGAAAATCAGCGTCATACTCTTGCTACAGCTAGGCCGTGACATTTGCTGAGCTGAAGCCGTTTCGGCACTATGTATAATATTTTTTTTTTTTTTTTTGTTAATTAGTGTTAAGTATGCCGAATAAATATTTTCTTTCTTTCTTTCTTACTTTCTTCTCCTACAACGGATACGGATTGAAGTTGATTGAAAGAAATCTAAGTTTTGTTGAAGAAAAACACAACAGAATGTGATTTTTCAAAAAGGCGCTTACCTGGTTTTCTCTATACGGCCACGATATAGTATCAACAAGGAAATTCCAATATCGCATAACCAGTATTGCTATAAATGAGTCGAAATCAAAATTAGATAATTAATTTTTGCCTTTAATGATTCTTTGATCTAAAGGTATTAAGGAAAACAATACAATCTTGGTTAATTCCAACTACATTCTTACATTTACATAAACTCACGCCAGTAATCTCTAATGGGGTAGGCAGAGCCATAAGTAATTCAAGACATTAGTTCATCTTACGATGGATGTACCTCTGACTACCCCAATTAGGATATGATCGTGAGCTTATGTTACATATTGGTAAATATAATTTAAGCAATTTAGCTGAGCTAGTCATGCGTTATTGATATGGCGATGACATTTTTATTTTATTTTAATTTACTTAAATTTATTATAAGTTAGATACTTTATTTTCTCCCATTACTCCCGCCAGCGCCAACTACACACAGACATACAGCGTATACATGCATATACTATACTAGTGTTGTCCTCCGTGTTTACCTGAGCATCAGCTCTTCGTCTATGTATTGCAACAGACTCCTAAAACAAGAGCATAGCTTACATACATGTTTTATCCAGCTGCTTGCTTGATATTAGTGGTAGATTACACTTTATTTTATTTTAAGCACTTATGACCCGGATATCCAGAGGGGATAGTCAAGTAATGAGAATTTGACTGTCGATATTTTGACACAACTCTGGGCCGTAAAAATAAAAAATAAAACTTATTTGTTCGCATTTCATTGTAATTTTTGAAATAACTCAATCCTTTTTCTTATTTTTTTTTTAATTTTATCAATGACTTTGTATTCTTAAATATATACTGTTTTTAAAACACACATAATTCTTAATACTCGGTAAATAAAGGCAGTTTGAAACCTTTGTAAAAATGAAATTCAATTTTGATTTAAATTCGTATTTCTGATGACGAAACTCAATGCTGGTCACCATTTTACCACCATCTCACGATGGTAAGTGACCCTAAAGGCATAAGCATAAGTATAATTGTTTTCTTGAAATAGTTTTAAATATCAATCGTTCAAACGAAGCCAAACACACATTGAAGATTCGCAGATAAACCCATGCATATGACGAATATATTTGTCTTTATACGTGATATCTATATCTATAATGTCTACTATATGTTGGTAAAATGGCGGGAAAAACTTCTACATTTCCAGTACTGCATTATATTAAACGTTCATAATAATAATCATAAAAAAAACCGGCAGACAAGATTAGTTTTATCACTTTCTTGTACTTACCGTATGTTAAGGACGGCATATTATAACTGTTATACTCTTGTGTGAAAGGCGATTTGTTTTAGTAATATTAAGATTCTTTCTAAACTAGCTTTATAATGTGCTTCTCTCGTAATTTTTTTTGCCAACGTATAGTAGACACATTGTCACCAAAATTTACAATTTCACATTTATATTTGTTTTAGTTTGAAATTATAAATTTGGGTACACATCATGTGCATTCATAATGACACTCAAAAACACCGTATCCAATGCCATACACACTAATTAAAAAAATAAATAAAAAAAATCCACTAACTCTGGTTCAGTTGCATTTTTTTCTGTTATACAACATTGCATTTTATTTTTTGTGCATTGCTTTCACAATTTCACAAAAATAAAAATTGCGGAAACATATTTCAGTCGCCTTAACAACTGAGAGCCAAACCAATCAAAAACTAAAACTAATTTAAAAAAAAACGCAAGTCGGAAAAAATGTTAACTTAAAGAAAAATAAATATAAATTTTGGCGGAAAACGAAACTAAAAATACTTAAAATACCTCAGACTCATTCTCATTATATCATCACCAGTGATCACCCGACACCACTTGCTATAAAATAATATAATTAACATAAATAAAAATATATATAAAAGTTGTCCCGCCTTATTTATAATTAGCCTATTTCTTTTGTGTGATATTATTATATTATTATACAGACAAAATATTTACATTAAAGAGTAATTTTAAAAAAGGGAAAACAAAATAAAGAATCAACAAAAAATAAAATTAAAATTGATTTTTATTTGTTGGAAGTGACAATAATTAAATTAAAATTAGGATTTTTATTTATATAAATAAATATGCGTCGCTTCTTTTACAATAAAAAGAAAACCTAAATTAATTTATTAAGTCAATTTAAATGTTTCATTATTGCTCCAACATATTAATAAAAATGACAAAACCATTATTTACAATAAATAATCGACTGTAAATTAAACTTTCATTATTGAAAAAATATTTGTTTACTGAATTATTGTTAACTTTATACTAATCCAAATAAAACACTTTCTAATTTCAATTCACTACAAAAACACATGACGTGTCTGGATTTGCAAACAGGCGTATCTAAAATCTTTAACTAGAATAATTTGTGTCTTATTGTCAATAACAAAAGGTGCAAATCAGAGTCAGCGACGATAAGATCACCTATACCCGGTTGAGGTAAGCAATGACCACGGAATTCCACTTTTTAGACGATCCTGACACACCACTTTCGCTTCTTCCCCTGTCATCAAAGACTTCATGCATTCTCTCCGGCAACCACCAACAACCAATCAACACCAATAACTTGACACAACAAATTGACAACCAATAAAGCGGGACATAATACAATAAAGATAAACAAATAATAAATAAATTATATTATAATAAATAAAATACGTATATCAAAGAAGCGTGTTACTCACTTTTCGCTAGAGGGCATGGTGTCCGTTGTTAGGTCGGTGAGGGGGTTGTGTTTGGGGCAGGTCATGAGGGACGCTACACTCCAATCTTCGCTTGATTGTCTATGGTACACTGGAAAAAAAAACTGTCATTTTACAGGGCGATATAGTCCGTAGTGACTAAGCTAAGCTCTTGAAAAAATAAATTTAAAAAAATTACACTTGTTATTTTACAGAGCGATATAGTCCGTAAACTAAGCTCTTGAAAAAATAAATAAAAAAATAACACTTGTTATTTTACAGAGCGATATAGTACGTAGTGACTAAGCTCTTGAAAAAAAAAATAAAAAAAACACTGTTATTTTACAGAGCGGTATAGTACGTAGTGACTAAGCTCTTGAAAAAAAAAACACTGTTATTGCATTAATAGTACTTCAGAAGCCACGTTAAGCCGTTGGTCCCGGTTACTACTTACTAATGTAAGTAAGTATTCGTTACATGAGCCATGTCAGGGGCCTTTGGCGGCTCAGTAATAACCCTGACTAACTTACTTACATCATTAAGTAGGAACCGGGACCAACGGTTTAACGTGCCTTCCGAAGCACGGATCATCTTACTTTTTGGACAATCAGGTGATCAGCCTGTAATATCCTAACCAAACTAGGGATCTCAAAGTGATTTTTGTGATATGTCCCCACCGGGATTCGAACCCGGGATCTCCGGATCGTACTCAATTCATAGATAAAATTCGAAACTAAGTCTAAAAGTAAAATTAGATTGATTTTTGAAAAAACTGGCTTCTATTTCTAGATTAGCATTTCATGATTTATCTTTGACCCGGTCAAATACCCTATTGTAATGATTAAAATTAATAAACGAATTAATTATTGCAGACATTTCATTTTACGCAAAATTTCATTATTAAGATACATTAACTTTCGCCTATAAATTTTGCTGACGTTGGGACTTAAACATTGCTGACGAGGAAAAAGTGTATCCTCTGCCTACCCTGCGGGTATACAGGCGTGAAGCTATGTTAACTCGTCTATTGGGACACGCCATACAAAAATAACATTCTTATCGTTCTTCTTATAAAATAAGACCCAGAGGGGTGAGGTCGGTGCCCGGTTCGAATTGGTGCGGGACGGAGAGGAACAACTAACAGTTAGTTAGTTTTTAGAAAATTATGGATCTACCTACTCCACTCCAATCTCATCAGTCATCCCGTGATCATGGCACTTGCAACAGTGTCGAAATATCGGGAGTCTCATATCCCCATTTAAACGCGGTAAGAACCCGTTATTGGCCCCGATTCCTGCAGACATCTCTTAATTTTACTTTAAGTTATACCTGTCATTTTCTTATCCGCCGAAAAGGAAAGGGACGGATGATTGACAGCTCTTAATTTTAGGAAGAATGAGTAAATAAATGAATAACCCGGGCGAATTTTTAGACGGTTGTTTTAGATTTGTGCTTAAAATTGACGTGTGTTCCATAAATTTTATGCTTGTCGATTACCCGTCCCTTTCCTTTTCGGCGGATAAGAAAATGACAGATATAACCTAAAATAAAATTAGATGGTATTTACAGGAATTAGCACCACTAACCGCGTAAATTTAATATTCAATATTCAATATTCTTTATTTGCAGACTTAAAACAATGTATAGTTAGTTTTTGTTCTAATGACTATAATTATTATTTTAAAACGGTTTTATATGTAGATATAATTATTATCATGTATTTCATTATGTATATAATTATTATAATGTATTATTATAATTTTATTTCAGATTTAGGTCGCAGGCTCAGGGAAAAAACGGGTGACTCTCGCTCCGGTTCGTTCTTGGAGCAAAGGTTGGCCATTGCTATTCAGCGCGGCAATGCGGCGAGCGTTATGGGCACCTTTGCACCGGGAACGGTCAGGGGCGGGTTATTTATGGACTAAGTTTTCTTTAATAATTTTATTGTTAAATTGTATATGTGACAAATTGTATTATTATACAAAAAAAATAATATTTATCTTAAATGTATTTCATATATTGCACCTCTTTTTATTCTCCCGCAGATATTCTTATACTACCTCTGGGTTGGCTGGAAGAGATCTCTCTTAGAGATAAGTCCACCCTTGTAAACGTCCATTTCATGTTTGTGATGTAACTGGTTGTTAAGTGTAAAAAAGTATATTCTATAACCTAAAAAGCTCCAAACCTCCCTCATCAACCGAAAACGGACATTAACATACAATACCACGCTGCAATATCGAAGAAAGTCTCTCTACAGAATCGAGTTAAACCAGTATATGAAACGAGATAAGGAATTTGAACCAAAAATTCACTAATATCGTGAGAAAGAATCGAAAATTGACCCGCTATATAAAACCAGAAAATAAACCTGATTCCAGTACACATCATCATCAGCCCATTAACGTCCCCATTGCTGGGGCACGGGCCTTCCCTATGGATGGATAGGGAGGTCGGGCCTTAAACCACCACGCGGACCCAGTGCGGATTGGTGGTTATTAACGACTGCTAATGCAGCCGGAACCAACGGCTTAACGTGCCTTCCGAAGCACGGAGGAGCTCGAGATGAAAACTTTTTTTTTGTGGTCACCCATCCTATGACCGGCCTTTGCGAAAGTTGCTTAACTGCTGCTTAACCGCTGCGCCACCGAGCTCCTCAATAGTTCAGTACACACCATCTAATTTTAGGCTCACCTTTTATGCTGTCCTAAATGCCCTAACACCTGCACTATTAGAGACCTTCACGAAGCCACTCGTGGCCAATTACTGGTCAGCAAAAGTTTAATATCGATCGCCATCGACTTGCAAAGAAGAAGATTTTATTTTAAGTTTTACCCGTCATTTTCTTAACCGCCGAAAAGGAAAGGGGCGGAAATTCTAATTACTAAATAAAAACTAACCTAAATGTGACAAAAAAGTTTTCTTTTTACTATTTAACTTATTAATGAATTTTTCTATGAGGTCACAGGTTGCTTTTTCATACAAATCCCACAGTAATTTCGTGTTTTGACGTTTAGTAAAAAGTAACTGATTTGACTAGTTGGAAACTAACCTATTGGATGGTGAGTACTGAAATCAACACAAGTGACTGTCTAACTCACCATTCCGTTTGACAGTATCCCCCTCGCAGCTGTGCGCGACGTCTGCGCAGAAGTTGATGATCTTGGGCATGGAGTGCGCGTTCAGCTCATCATCAGCATCCAAGTCAATGATGGGCGAGTCGTCGTACGCGCCCGACCGGCGGTTCGACGCTTCTCTGCCCGAATACAGCACTGGGGACAAGTGGCTCATGTGATGTTCCGGCCAAATGGTGAACGGTGACGTCAAAAGAAGAAAAAAAAAGACTTCGTCGAATCGAAAATTCTTTTAAGGAAATAGCATGCGCAGTTATTGCATGTGGTATCAGCCTTATAAATAAACTAAAAAAAAAAAAAAACCAACATCGCCCTTAAATGTCAATGCATGCACACATTTCGCCAAGAACTTCCTTTTATAAAAAACAAACAAAAGCCAAACGAATTCTAAAAATAAACCACAATGGGTGAAAGAGACGCATGCAACAACAGGTTAGCTCCGGTTGATGAGGAGACAGTGCTCATTTTGTAGCGTGGAATTTCAATGAGGATGTACGGTCACGAACACTAAGTCTCACTAAATGACTTTTTTTAAAAAAAACCGATGACATCTATACCTCATTAAACATAATATGATGAGAATGACAGCAGGAAAGAGATATAGAACACCGCTTAGTACGAAAGAGACGATTCATTCTAACCATGTTACGGTGACGGGCACTGTGGTCCAGTGGCTGAGCGTTGGGCTCACGATCCGGAGGTCCCGGCTTCGAATCCCGGTGGGGACATATCACAAAATTCACCTTGTGATCCCTAGTTTGGTTGGGACATTACAGGCTGATCACCTGATTGTCCGAAAAGAAGATGATCCGTGCTTCAAAAAGCACGTAAAGCCGTTGGTCCCGGTTACTACTTGCTGATAAAAGTGAGTAATCGTTACATGAGCCATGTCAGGAGCCTTTGACACCAGAAAGAAAATAGAAGAATCATGTTACATTTATGAAATTCTATATTCAAATACACCAACCGTCATCCTTCATTCTGCCGTGATCGTCGTCCAATAACGAGCTCGGCCGCCCGCTATTGGCTGTCGGCACCACGTGGTCCGTCAGCAGACTCCGCGGCCGCACGTGATTGGCTGGTTGGCCGCTACGCGTGACAGCGGAGGGCTGTGATTGGTCGGCCAGAACCCGTCGCCCGCCGCGGCCTGTGTGCTTGGACGCTATGCGCTGGGGTACGTTGGAAACCGCCTGGAATATTATTATATATTATTTGCATGTGTGAGATCCGTCAGCGCTCCCCATTTGAACGGCCAAGCAGTGAGCGGTACGTACCCCATCCTCGTCGGGTTCCTGATTGTTGCAGTGGCTCGGCGGGTTGGAGTACTTCTGCAGCAACTCTATCGCCAGCCGCTTGCTCATGTCTTGCTGGAAGAACCCGTGCTGCGGGGAGAAACATGCACGCAGGTGAGATTCAATAGTTCTAACAGTTACGTCTTCTTTTTTTTACAAATAAACCTATAAAAACTTTTTTTTATACGTAGTTTCTAACATAATAATTCTAAATAATAGTATAGTTTCTAAATAATACGTATAAAAAAAAGTTGAAACTTGTCAATAACTTCAGACCCAAAGTAAACCTGAAGAAAATAGGAAGGATTTATAATATTTTTTATTGTTTGTAGGTTCTCTATCGCTGAGCGAGGGTCCCAACACCCTTAAACGAACTGGAGTGTCAGAAATAGAAGGAGAGTCGCACCTGCAGCAGTTTGTCAGCGGTGGGTCGTTTCTTGGGGTTCTTGGTGAGCGCCAGTTTGAGGAAAGCGTGGAAAAGCGCAGACCAGCGCTCGCGCTCCTTGAGCTGCGGCGGCTTGAAGCCCGACTTGGACATGAGGAACAGCACACGCATCGGGTGCAGCTCGAACATTGGCGGTTGGAGTTCCGCTAATTCTGGAAAGAAAAGTATTTTTTTTTTGTAGATGGTGAAGAAAGGTTGCCAGATAGGGACCGTCCTACACGTGAGGTTTTTAGCTACTTTTTACCGGTTTAGAAGTATACACACGTGATATCTCATAACTCCTCCTTCGCCTTGTGATGTTTTGTGTTTTTTTTCTTGTTTTTTTTTTTGGGTCCGTGGGGTGGAGCTGGGGTGTCTTACGTACTAAATATTGCTAACATACACAACATAAATAGCCTATATTCGTTCCACTGCTGGGCACAGGCCTACCCTCAACCGGAGGGGTTATGGAGCATACTCCACCACGTTGCTCCACTGCGGGTTGGTGGAGGTATTTTTACGGCTAATACCCACGGCTTAACGTGCCCTCCGAAGCACGGAATCAATTTATTTTTTCAGACAATCACGTGAAGCCTGTAAAGTCCTTACCAAACAAAGGACAGTCTCACAAAGTGATTTCGACAATGTTCCCATCGGGAATCCGGATCTCCAGATCTTGAGCCTAACGCTCTACGCTCATTATACCATGTAGTGATTACTTACCTATGGCAGTGATCCCGCACGCCCATATATCACAGAGTTGATTGTAACCACCTTTCCGCTCCACCGCCGCTACCTGCAACACACAAGTGAAAATAAAACAAACGAAAAAAGTGTTCATACAGGGTATTAGTGACATCGTAACGTAAACTTTGAGGGATGATTCAGGCCATGATTCACATAATTAACAACCAATAATACCTAACTAAAATAATAATAAATCATCATCATCAGCCCATTAACGTCCCCACTGCTGGAGCACGGGCCTTCCCTATGGATGGATAGGGAGATCGGGCCTTAAACCATCACGCGGGCCCAGTGCGGATTGATGGTTATTAACGACTGCTAGTGCAGCCGGGACCAACGGCTTAACGTGCCTTCCGAAGCACGGAGGAGCTCGAGATGAAAACTTTTTTTTGTGGTCACCCATCCTATGACCGGCCTTTGCGAAAGTTGTTTAACTTCAATCGCAGACCGAGCGCGTTTACCGCGGCGCCACCGAGCTCCTCAAAGTCCGTCGCCTCGAGGGTAACCAGTCGTCTGTCATGCTGGTCTAAGTCGACAGACGATCCGATGTGTTGGTCTAGGTCATCGACAGCAATCAGGTACCTGATATAAAACTCATGGAATAATAAATATCTAAATATAATAAGATGTGTTTATGTACTTATGTAAACACTACAGGTGAACGAGTGCCCTCTGCACCAGTTCCCAGGTGGAATAGCCGAGCTGCATTGTGTGACGGATGCAGCAGAGACTTGGTTAGGGGAGCTTAAGCTGGATATTTGATCCACGCAGGATATTTTATTTTTTGTCTGCCATACATACATACATACATAAACAGCCTATATATACGTCCCACTGCTGGGCACAGGCCTCCCCTCAATCAACCGGAGGGGGTATGGAGCATACTCCACCACGCTGCTCCAATGCGGGTTGGTGGAGGTGTTTTTTACGGCTAATAGCCGGGACCAACGGCTTAACGTGCCCTCCGAAGCACGGAATCATCTTACTTTTTCGGACAATCAGGTGATTCAAGCCTGAAAAGTCCTTACCAAACAAAGGACAGTCTCACAAAGTGATTTCGACAATGTCCCCATCGGGAATCGAACCCGGACCTCCAGATCGTGAGCCTTACGCTCTAACCACTAGACCACGGAGGCTGTTCTGTGTTTGTCTGCCATACGCAATAATAATAACACTACAGGTACCTCGGGGGCCATCCAGTAGGGGGTCCCGATGAAGGACTTGCGCTTGTTGATGGTGGCGGTGATCTGCGCGGAGACGCCGAAGTCGGCCAACTTCACGTCGCCGCACTCCGTCAAGAGGATATTCGCGCCCTTTATGTCCCTGCAACGATATCATCCAGGGTGTTTTTTTTTTTTTTTTTCTCTTCGGCGTCATGCGAATCCAGGGTGTTAGTGACACCGTATCGACTACTGAGGGTAATGATTCAGCTCATTATTCTGACAAAGAGAAAATTTATGATGAAATAATTTCGCATGGACAGGAGTGATCACCTGATTGTCCAAAAAGTAAGATGATCCGTTTATCGGAAGGCACGTTAAGCCGATGGTCCCGGTTACTACTTACGTAATGTAAGTCAGTAGTCGTTACATGAGCCATGTCAGGGGCCTTTGGCGGCTCAATAATAACCCTGTCACCAGGGTTGATTAGGTTGGTAACGTTTAGTGACGTCAGTTACTTTTTGTAACTGATTTGACTAGTTGGAAACTAGCCTATTACAATATAATTTAAATATATTCTTCATAGTTTCTTGATAACAATGCAATTCCGGAAATCATTTTTTCCTACAAATAAGTAGCTAACAAAAAAAGCAAATAAAGAATATTGAATATATTAACAATTGAGCGACTAGTCGGCCGATTAATCGGCCGGTCGGCAAAACGCGCGCGCACTACGAGTTTTTCGCCGCGCGGCAGAAAAGAGCAGCGGCATAATGTCGCACTGTAATACTGCGCCGCTGCGGCGGCTCTGCCGTCAAGTGCGCGCAATACAATTTAAAACTGTTTGGTACAGAATTACAGTGCGACATTATGCCGCAGCTTTTTTCTGCCGCGCGGTGAAAAACTCGTAGTGCGCGCCTGGCCTAATACTAACCGATGCATCTTGCCCATCATGTGGAGGTAGGACAGGCCGGTGAGCGTCTCGCGACACATGTACGCTATCTGGAGCTCCGTCAGCGGACCTGTCACGTGGTAGATGTCCTGCAACACAATAAGGTGTGGCCATAGAATCTATACATAGGCGAAAGGTCACTGACTGGCTCTTCCGTTATGAAGAAAAGACGCTACAAGTTTAGAAATCTCAAAAAAATAGTTTGTGTAGTGTGTGTGTGTGTGTGTGAGTGTGTTGCGTGTGTGTGTGTGAGTGTGTTGTGTGTGAGTGTGTTGTGTGTGTGTGAGTGTTGTGTGTGTGTGTGTGTGTGAGTGTTGTGTGTGTGAGTGTGTTGTGTGTGTGTGTGTTTGTGTTGTGTGTGTGTGTGTGAGTGTGTTGTGTGTGTGTGTGTGTTGTGTGTGTGTGTGTTGTGTGTGTGTGTGTGTGTGTGTGTGTGTGTGTGTTGTGTGTGTGTGTGTGTGTGTGTGTGTGTGTGTGAGAGAGTGTGTTGTGTGTGAGAGTGTGTTGTGTGTGTGAGTGTGTTGTGCGTGTGTGTGTGTGAGTGTGTTGTGTGTGAGAGTGTGTTGTGTGTGTGTGAGTGTGTTGTGTGTGTGTGAGTGTGTTGTGTGAGTGTGTTGTGTGTGTGTGTGTGTGTGAGTGTGTTGTGTGTGTGTGTGTGTGTGAGTGTGTTGTGTGTGTGTGTGAGTGTGTGTGTGTGAGTGTGTGTGTGAGTGTTGTGTGTGTGAGAGTGTGTTGTGTGTGTGTGTGAGTGTGTTGTGCGTGTGTGTGTGTGAGTGTGTTGTGTGTTGTGTGTGTGTGTGTGTGTGTGTTGTGTGTGTGTGTGTGAGTGTGTTGTGTGTGTGTGTGAGTGTGTTGTGTGTGTGTGTGAGTGTGTTGTGTGTGTGTGTGAGTGTGTTGTGTGTGTGTGTGTTGTGTGTGTGAGTGTGATGTGTGTGTGTGTGAGTGTGTTGTGTGTGTGTGAGTGTGTTGTGTGTGTGTGTGAGTGTGTTGTGTGTGTGTGTGAGTGTGTTGTGAGTGTGTTGTGTGTGTGTGAGTGTGTGACATCGATCTCCTACTGACCTGCAGACTGCCCCCACCACAATACTCCATGGAGATCCAGAGCTTGTCCCGGCGCAGGTACGAGCCATAGTACGCGACGATGTTCGGGTGACGGCAGTCCTGCAAAACCAAAATAAAAAGTCTTGTCAAATCCAGGATGTTTTAAAGAAAATCCAGGTCAAGAGTAGTCTGAACTAAATTGATTTGCGTAGGCAGCGCGTTTGGGCGGAAGGCAAGACGGAAACCACTGCCCTTTTTTCCTAAAAAAGTAGCATGGAAAATGCTGCACCGACAGGGTCCACAT
The DNA here is from genome assembly GCF_024362695.1 of Pectinophora gossypiella. Lineage (NCBI taxonomy): Eukaryota > Metazoa > Arthropoda > Insecta > Lepidoptera > Gelechiidae > Pectinophora > Pectinophora gossypiella. The sequence goes on along the minus strand of NC_065428.1, from coordinate 8,328,283 downwards.
AATACCAGCGTCGTGGTTCACGCCGCGACTTGTGCTGAGTGAGGCCCTTTTATCTCAGGACGTCCACCACCACCTTATGATCTTTGTAATGAACATCCTTCTATGCTTTTTATTATTGTTTTGTAAAAAAAAAAATAAGTGATGTTATTGTCTTGTCTTTGTGTGTGGCGTCCTTTTATAATAAACAATTTCTATTCTATTCTATTCTATTCTAAGAACGTGGCTCTTAAATTGATGATGATGATGAGGCAGCGCGGATCGCCTATCTGTCTCCTGTTGATTATATGGCGCATAGCAACGGGGTTTCTTGTTGTTCTTTTACTCTTTACGTACTTCTTCTTATAGTGTGGGGGTTGTGAGATGGAATACCAACCTCATCAACCCTGGTGTCAGGGTTACTATTGAGCCGCCAAAAGACCCTGACATGGCTCATGTAACGACTACTTACTTACTTAAGCAGTAACCGCGACCAACGGCTTACCATGCCTTACGGAGCACAGATCTTACTTTCAGACAATCGGGTGATTGGGGATCAGATGCAATGTGCTAACCAAACCAGATCTCACAAAGTGATTTTTGTAAAGCGTCCCATAGATTCGAAACCGGGCCGCCGGATCGTGAGCCCAAGGCTTAACCACTGGACCACGGAGGCCGATGGTGGTGACTGGTGATGGCTTACCTTCATCATGAGGATCTCCTGCTGGATGATGGCGAAATCATCGCCTGGTTCCAACTTTATCACCTTGATGGCAGCAAGTTCACCGTTGCCATTGAGTCTTTTCGCCTGGAAAGAAAGAGACAGCATATGAATTCATCTTCTTCTATCGTGTGGGTTGTGCGGTGGATCACCAACCTTAGCAACCCTGGTGTAAGGGTTATTATTGAGCCGCCATAGGCCATGATATAAATACTTTATTGCACCAAAATAAAAAGAAATAATTACAAAAGACTCTTAACTAGGTACGGTCACGAGCATTAATATGTATACACTTTGGTACCATGTCACATTAACATTTTTGACAACTTGCACTGTACATAAACAGCCTATATACGTCCCACTGCTGGGCACAGGCCTCCCCTCAATCAACCGGAGGGGGTATGGAGCATACTCCACCACGCTGCTCCAATGCGGGTTGGGTTATTTGCACTGTAAATCTCACTAAATGTCAAATATGTTAGTGCGACAGAGTCCTAAAGTGGGTACATTATATTGCTCATGACTGTACATGGTAAATGGTCGCTTTAACGCTTAAAGTAAACATAACATTATTCTATGCTTTTTTATACCCTCCCAGAACAGGGGGGTTAAAATGGCCACATCCAAGTAATTCATCTAAAAAATCAATATTGTAATTTGACACTTGCGCATATAAAATGAAGTGCGCATTGCAAACAAATGTCAAATAGCAATATTGTTTTCTTAGATGTGTGGCCATTGGCGGGGGTTACCCCCAGTATAGAAGTTATTTATGATCATTTTTGTATTTTACAGCTGGCGAGGAGTGGGGGTATATAATATACACCTCTGCCTACCCCCTCGGGAATACAGGCGTGAAGCTGTGTTGTTGTTGTCATAAGTTGTATTTGATGATTACCGAAGTCCACGCGAACGGAGTCGCGCCGGTTGAAGCAAGTGCTTACTCACTGACAGTAAAGGATACGTCGACCCCACTCCTGCGCATCGCTGATTAATGCCGTAAACCTCATAAAATTGGAATTTCCGCATCTTATTGTACATCGCTAAAATTAACTCACACGCATAACTTCTCGCACGCGATGTCTAAAGGGTCAGATAGGGTTAAATTAAATTCATCTTTTTTGGAGTTATATATTTATACGTTTTTACAATAAAATACCAGATAATATTTTGAATTTGTCAGAAAATAAAAGCTCATGTGAAGCTTACTTCATGTAAAAAGCTTATTATAAGATTAATAATTACCTAAATAATAAAAATGTCTGGTATTAAATGTGTTCCTCTAGTTATTTGTAATGTATACGCTCATTGATTTAAAAGATGTGTTGCTGTTGCAGTTTCTAGTCATTTCTTCTCCTCAGCCATAACACCTTGCGAAATGACGTAAATTCAAAAATGTCACATTGACCTTCAACAAGTTTATCCATGATAATTACGTTGAATAAATGGCTATTTCGCGAATTCTTGTTCAACAAACAAAAGCAACACCATGAACACCATCCGGCGTACAACAAACACAAGTTGAATGAAAATTTAAATTTGAATTTGGAACATTAACATTAAGAAATTAATGTTCCATTCATTTGTTCCAAATTCCAAATTCACTAAATTTGAATTCAACATTCTTAATATTAATATTCCAAATTCAAATGTAAAAACCTTATAATGCCAGCTGTAAAACGTCGAATTTCGTATTTTTCTGGTGATCGTTACAAGACGTAAAATTCCGTGTTTCGTTTTTTTTTTAATGGGTAGTGTATCGAATATTCATTTTGCCCGGCCTTATTCTGTGTTGAACAGAAAATTAGCTAATTTTACTCTAATTAAGCTAGACTGCAAATGAACTGTTAATGAAGAGACGATGGTCAAGGTGTTTATATTGTTGTGTTCTAGAATGTAGTGGGTAGGCCCGCTACAAGGTGGACCGACGATCTGGTGAAGGTCGCGGGAAGCCGCTGGATGCGGGCAGCGCAGGACCGATCGTCGTGGAGATCCTTGGGTGGGGCCTATGCCCAGCAGTGGGCGTCGTACGGCTGATAATGATGTTCTAGAATGTGTTTCGTTATTCCTTATCGGAGAACCTCTAAACCACGTGACATCTTAGTGTCACGTGTTATGATCTTCATGATATGGGCTATAAACTGTTACAAATAACACTAGTATTACAGTTGTGTTGGTATACATTAATAGTTATCTTTATGTTGGTTTCAATTATTCCTGCATTAATATAATAATTGAATGTACAAATACCTAGTTATAAATATATTGTTATATACTTATTGTAAATTATTTTAACTTCAATTACTCGTATTAGTAACTCGCTCTGTAAACGTATCCTCTCGATTGACGTGAGATGTCAACTGTCAACTCGAGGATTCGCAGTCTGTGGTTAGCGCCAAAACGTACGGCTTTGTTATTGATAATGTTAAAGTTATATTTAATAAAAGATTTACTTGTTATACTAATATAAAGTTATTATTTATACGACAAATCCCTTCCCTGAGTTGTAGTCTTACACACGGGTACGAATTCCGGCTCGGGCTCCGCTTAATTCGACTTTATAAGTTTGAATTCATGTTTGGATCATAGATAATTATTATCACGTGGTTTCCAGGATTTGTGTCCATAATTAAAACACATAATGGTGCTAATTCCTGTAAATACCATCTAATTTTATTTTAGGTTATATCTGTCATTTTCTTATCCGCCGAAAAGGAAAGGGACGGGTAATCGACAAGCATAAAATTTATGGAACACACGTCAATTTTAAGCACAAATCTAAAACAACCGTCTAAAAATTCGCCCGGGTTATTCATTTATTTACTCATTCTTCCTAAAATTAAGAGCTGTCAATCATCCGTCCCTTTCCTTTTCGGCGGATAAGAAAATGACAGGTATAACTTAAAGTAAAATTAAGAGATGTCTGCAGGAATCGGGGCCAATAACGGGTTCTTACCGAGTTTAAATCAGGGATATGAGACTATTATATATTTATGTCGTGGCCAGATCATAGAATTGACCATTTCATGAAATGATCGACCATTTCATGAAATGGTCGTATTTCATGAAATGGCCAACTTCAACTGACCATATCGTTTAAACGTCAGCGTTTAATGATATTTCCATCCACGTTTGGCCATATCATTAATGTAGGGTGTCCATGATAAGTGGTGTAATAAAAACGCGAAATAAGGTAGGAAATAATGTATTACTCTAGTACAAAGTACAAAAATGTGTAAAAGTCAATTAAAAATTAAAAAGTCATTTTCGATTAACGGAGTGTTGATGTAGTTGACATATACGCCGTAACTGCATCTCGCTTTGAAGTCGTCGTCATATTTTTTGACACTATTTCATGCCATTGGTCATCATTCAGTATACTTTTCGTGTGTAAGATAAACATACTGGCGGCGTAGGGGTGGCCCAAGGGCCACCCCCGCCGCACCCTAACCTACTGTTATGCCTTGTAAAAATTATAAAAAAAAGGATTATGATAATTTAAATTATGACAAAAACATTTATGCGTTTTAATAGAATCCTGTTTCAAGTAGTTAATGCCATCTGCGGCATATCTACAATAAGTCACGTCAAAAAAAGAAACTTTACGGACAGTAGGATCGTCTATATTTTTCTTTTTTAAAATTAATATCTCTTCATTCGCAGTTTTAATTATATCATATTTTGAAATCCAATATTGTCCATTGATTTACGTAGCGTGGTCACTCGACCTTCATTATTTGCCATATAACCTAAAAATAAAAATAAAGTTGCTGTCTACTGTTAATACGAGTTTTTCTTTTCACCTTAGTGTCAAAACATTGCTTCAATGCACTTTTATCTTGTATTTGCTCATTATTATTCGTATTATTCGCGTTCACACAAGAATAATTATTGTCCGCCGCCATTATGCAAAACATAAACAAAGCGACACCAGCGCCACTACCGGTGGATAATGTTACTATTTTACGATATGATCGCTAACGTTTGGCCATATCATGAAGTAATCATGCATTTAGTTGGTCATATCGTTAAACGTTTTGTGTTCATTGATCTGGCCAAACCACATCATGATGTGGCCAACGAATGTTGTTCTATTTCATGAAATACGACCATTTCATGAAATGGTCGATCATTTCATGAAATGATCAATTCTATGATATGGCCACGATATTTATACCGATATTGTTTATTGTTTATTTTATTTATTGCTTCATGTACATAATTATACAAGATGTTATAATGATTTATGATTTATTTCGATTTATTTGACTTATTTGATTTTTTTTTTATTTATTTCGACACTGTTGCAAGTCCATATCTCAAATTAGTTTTTTTTTGACGTGACTTATTGTAGATTTGCCGCAAATGCCATTAACTATTTGTCCGGACAAATGGGCAGCGCTGAGGGCTCTTACCCGATGTCCCAAATTAGTGGCAACGTACGAAACGTAATTAACAAGCGGGGTCAGCGACCTCTGCGCCGTTATACCGAATGATTGAACTCTTGCGCCCGCGCCGGTCTACGATGACGTGAGTCATCAGCCAGTGTTTACTATTGGCAGTAGTTAGTGTTGGTATTTTGTCAATCAATGTGGAATTCATCTCCCTAGCATTATCCCGTTTTCACAGGGTCCGCTTACCTAACCTGAAGATTTGACAGGTCCGGTTTTTTACAGAAGCGACTGCCTGTCTGAACTTCCAACCAGCAAGGGGAAAACCAGCCCAATACAGGTTAAGTGACATAACTCCGAAAAGCATCATAGTTTAACAGTTTTTTTTTTCTTGTACCTATTCTTCTTTTTTTTTTTTGTTGTTGTAGTGTTGCCTGGCTGTAACTATTCATACCTTTTGTTATTCCGTTAATTTTTTATTATTATTATTTTTTTTAAAACAAATTCTACATACATGTTAATTACATAAGTTGTGCACGTCTGTAATTGGTGCAAACACTAGTACTAGCCTTAAGAAAGTTTTATTAATTGTTGTGTTTGTACTGTTGATGTGCCTAATAAATAAAAAAAAAAAAAAAAAAAAAAATAAAGCATCTCTCGGGTATGTAGGTTTCCTCACGATGCTTTGCCTTCACCGCTGAGCTCACGATAATCATTTATGATTCAAACATGAATTCGAAAACAAATTCGACAATCATTGGCTTCCAACTGTGCTTCCACGGTTGATGACATACAAGAGCAGCACGATATATAAAAACATACATACATACATAAACTCACGCCTATTTCCCACCGGGGTAAGCAGAGACTATAGAATTCCATTTGCTTCGATCCTGACACACTTCTCTTGCTTCCTCCACATTCATCAATCGCTTCATACACGCACGCCGGTTCAGAGTAGATCGTATTGAACCTTTTCTAAGGACATCTCCAATTTCAATATATAAAAAAGGACGAAATATATCACATAGGCCTGTATCTCCTAAGATGTAGGCAGAGATGTATACTGTATAGTAATATAATCCACTCCTCGCCAGCTATGTTTAAATCCCATATCATAAGGGCGAGCCTATTGCCATTAACCGGGCACAAGTCCTGGAAACCACGCGATATTAATTATCGAAGATCCAAATATGAATTCAAACTCACAAAGTCGAATGCAGTGGTTTAAAGCCCGAGCCGGGATTCGAACCTGTAACACTAAGAGAGAGAGAAAGAGAGAGAGAGAGATCCAAACTTCTTCTTCTTCTTCTATCGTGTGGGTTGTGAGGTGGATTACCAACCCCATCAACCCTGGTGTCAGGGTTATTATTGAGCCGCCATAGGCCCCTGACATGACTCATGTAACGACTACGTACTTACATCAGTAAGTAATAACCGGGACCAACGGCCTAACGTGCCTTCCGAAGCACGGATCATCTTACTTTTGCACAATCAGGTGATCAGCCTGTATTGTCCTAACCAAACTAGGGATCTCAAAATTGATTTTTTGTGATTTGTCCCCACCGGGATGCGAACCCGGGACCTCCGGATCGTGAGCACAACGCTCAACCTCTGAACCATGGAGGCGGGCTCCCAACTGAGCCATCACGGATTCAATAATATAATGTGTGTCAGTATGCTTCCGACCGCGAATAGATTGCATAATGCGTGTGTTATCTGCGTTGCGCATGCGATGGGTTCAGGCATGCGTTTACTATGCAACTCGCATACACTGCATCTTGTACTGAACACTGGAAAATCATAAAATAACCTCACGACTTCATTCCAATTGGGGTGGCCAGAGGTACATCCATCACAAGGGGAACTAAGTACGCCTAACCGAGTTGTCGCACTACGTGTATATATTACGTATTTTGTTGGGGCCGCCATTGCAATACAGGTTAGGTCACATACCTCCGAAAAATATTTTCCGGGTGTCTGTTGTTTGGTGAATGCTGTGTACGCATGTAATTGGCAAACATATATACCAAGTATTTCTTTCTATTTATAATGTTGTCTGTAAAAGTTTAATATGTATTGCTGTATGTGTACCTAAATAAATAAATAAATAAATAAATAAATGTCCGGGGTGTGGTACAGTCATGAGCAATATAATGTACCCACTTTAGGACTATGTCGCACTAACGTATACAATACACAATACAATACAAATACACTTTATTGCACCAAAATAAAAAGAAATAATTACAAAAAGTCTCTTAACTAAGTACATGGCAAATGGCGGCCTTATCGCTTAAAGCTAACGTATTTGACATTTAGTGAGACATACAGTTCAATTTGTCAAAAAAGTTAATGTGACATGGTACCAAAGTGTATACATATTAATGCTCGTGACCGTACAAAGTGGTGGTAGTGATACCACTAGAATAACAAATAATACTATGTATAGAACGGCAACTCTTCGCTCCCCACCAGCGGCTGAGCTAGGTTTACCTCACCCCCCTCGAACATAGTTTAGACTTGAATCGTATGGTGTCAGACGTCACACACACAGATGCGCGTGTAAGATAATATCAATCTGTAGTGTCTGTGTAAAACGAGGTTTGTTTGTATGAAGTGTCTGGGCTGTGGTATGTGGTATTAATAAGGCCGCCTATTGTGCTTACTTTAATAGTTTGTACATGTCTTCTACTAACAGCCTCCGTGGTCTAGTGGTTAGAGCGTTAGGCTCACGATGTGGAGGTCCGGGTTCGATTCCCGATGGGGACATTGTCGAAATCACTTTGTGAGACTCTCCTTTGTTTGTTAAGGACTTTTCAGACAATCAGGCTTGAATCACCTGATGGTCCGAAATAGTAAGATGATTCCGTGCTTGCACGGGAGGGCACGTAAAGCCGTTGGTCCCGGCTATTAGCCGTAAAAACACCTCCACCAACCCGCATTGGAACAGCGTGGTGGAGTATGCTCCATACCCCCTCTGGTTGATTGAGGGGACGTCTGTGCCCAATAGTGGGACGTATATAGGCTGTTTATGTATGTATGAATGTGCCTAAAGCCAAGTGCGGCAGTGCAACCAATAGCAGTGGGGAGAGTCGCGCAATGACAATGTCGGCAATTACCCCCCCCCCCCCCCAATCCTCCTCCCCTCCCCCCTCGGCCTTTGTCTCCGGCGGGAAGTGGTTAGCAACTCATTTATAAACGTACACTTAACTACACAAACAGTAAATAATGATTGTAACATAATCAAACCAATATACAAACAGGCCGATACGTGCGAGAGATGTCCGTTATCACTACATAGTATAAATAAAACAAAGTCGCTTTTTCTGTCCCTACATCCCTATGTTCGCTTAAATCTTTAAAACTACGCAACGGATTTTGATGCGGTTTTTTTTAATAGATAGAGTGATTCAAGAGGAAGGTTTATATGTATAATAACATCCATTAAATAGTGGAGAAATACTGTTATTTTTGAGGTTTTTATGTATCGTACCTATAACTACTCCAATTGGGATAGAGCTTATGTTATTTAATAATCAAAATAATTTAATGTTGAATATAGAATTAGGTTCGGGCTTTAAACCACTGAATTCTAATTTATTTTATATACTATTTTAGGATTCATGTTTAGTGTCCTGATCACATGATGGAAAGCATCGCGATATTATTTTTAACGTGACTTAATGTAGATTTGCCGCAATTAGGATTAACTACTTGGCCGGACAAATGGGGAGCGTCGAGGGCTCTCACCCGATACAAAATTTAAGAGAAGAGTGAGGAAAATCGTCGACCATGCCGCGGCGTCTGGGCCGGTCGAACCGGCGGGGCCGGTAACGGGGAAAACATCGTGAAGAATCCCACATAACACGAAAATTGAGTTTTTTTTTAATATATCGTTAAAGTAAAGCAGGAATATGATTTTTTTAATACAATTTTACACATACATACATACACAAACTCACGCCCGTAATCCCTAATGGGGTGGACAGAGCCACAAGCAATACAATACAATTACAAAGATACAATTTAAATAAAGTAAATAAATATATATTTCTTTTAATTTTAATACAATTTTAAAGTTATAATACAATAATACATACAATTTAAATAAAGTAAATAAATATATATTTTTTTATTTTAATACAATTTTAAAGTTATATTTTTCCGTCAGACTGTACTTGTTGAATCACATTCATTGTTTCGGTTAAGAATGAAGGATTGCAACGATTTGCGGTGTTGTACTTTCCTTCCATACTCCAACACGCCACTCTGTTGCGAGTTGTTACGTTTTCTCAGCATTGTTATTAAACTTTTCATTCAATGCATTTCCTTACAGCACCCATACATACACAAGATCAACGCAGGACCCCGATACCGACCCCGCCGGCGTGGTCGACGATTTCCCTCAATCAGCGCTTATCGCTATCGACCCACTAGGGTCGATTAATCCTTTCAAATATTCTTCCTCTCAGACGACGCCCTGAGCCGAGGTTCGCGCCCAACTGGGCACCCTCAGGCCTATTGTCTTAAACGTTGTACCGGGTGAGAGCCTTCAGCGCTCCCCATTTGTTTACTAACAATAAAATAAGACTGTAATTACTAACACCTTTGGATTGTATTGTCTGAAAATAAATCTTTTATTTTATTATTATTATTTTTCCGGCCAAGTAGTTAATGCCATCTGCGACAAATCCACAATAAGTCATATAAAAAAAAAAGGTTGCTGTGACGTGGGGGCTTGCCTTTCATTCCACCAACCCTTACACGTCTCTTCATTACTTAGTTACAAAGACAATACATAACATAAGCTCACAACTATACCCCAATTGGGGTAGTCAGAGATACATCATCGCCTACTTACAATCAAAGAGCAAAAGTGCAGTCACTGAGCCCAGCGAATTATTTGTAAACAGCAGTGAAATTATGAACCATTAGTTGTCATACTAATTATAAAATGTATGTTTTTTGTAGGTGTTTTTGGTCTATTACAGAAACGACACGTAACCAGGAAGTCTTAAGTTCAACCAGTTAATTTATTTGTTTGCAAGAAACTGATTGGACTTTTGCTTATGGTACATCATCACATCATACATGAACTAAGTACCCACATCTCACCGACCTTTCTGTTAGACCAACAACTATCACTGTTGTGTGGTATCGACATACATTAACACACACTCTCTCTCACACACACATACACACTCACACACAGAACAAACACACACACACACTGTCTCTGTTTTCTTTTTTTCCTTCGGCATCCTCCTTATATTTTATATTTTACAATTATTGTAAATGAAATCATACATTGGCCCCGATTCCTGCAGACACCGCCTAATTTTATTTTAAGTTATATCCGTCATTTTCATATCCGTCGAAAAGGAAAGGGACGGATGATTCACAGCTCTTAATTTTAGGAAGAATGAGTGAATGAATGAATAACCCGGGCGAATCAAAAGGTACGTCGCTGGTATGCAATCCGTTTGACGTGCTGTCTACTTAACTGTGTCGGGTTATTGACGGATGTAAAATTTTTAGACGGTTGGTTTAGATTTGTGCTTAAAATTGACGTGTGTTCCATAAATTTTATGCTTGTCGATTACCCGTCCCTTTCCTTTTCGGCGGATAAGAAAATGACAGATATAACTTAAAATAAAATTAGATGGTATTTACAGGAATTAGCACCATTGTACAATTAGATATAAGACTGTTATTGTCCCAAATAAAAATATAATCACGATGGTCTAACAGAAAGCTCAGTGAGGTGAAGGTACTTAGTTCATCTAACGATGGATGTACGTCTGACTACCCCAGTTGGGATATAGTCGTGAGCTTATCCGTTATTGTTAGCCTCCAGCCTCCAAGTGACAAGGCGTGAAGATCAACCATCTGGTCCATTGTCAATGACGCGGAGGCAAGGCCGAGTGAAAGTAAACTATAACGTCCAGTGTAGAGTGGTGAGTCATTCGCAACGTCTAGAGATTATCTTACAACTCAGCCTGGCTTTATATTAGGTATAACATAATGATATAAATGCACACATTTACCTACTGGGGTAGACAGGGCGACAGACTAGAGATGGGTTCTACTAGGTAAATTTGATATCAGGTACACCTGTTCCTAATCCACAAAAATACCTATTCCACATAGTACAGAGTATTGAACGTATGATACGATGCAGTACTACGGCGTACTACACTGTGTTTTTACCATTCTAAGTAAGTATTTAATTAATTGTAATCTAAAATTAAGTGTCATTCAAACAGGAGTTTTTAAATGATTTCCATTTTATGTACATAGGAACATATTTCTTAGTTTTTTTATAAATCTTTCTCGTTTTTTTTTTTTAATATATTGATTTGGCAGTATTTACTCCGTTAGGTGACTCCGATCAGTCCGAGTACGCGCGGACGCGGTTCGTCGAGTAGTGAAGACTTGGATTAGGTGGATTAGGTACTGCGTCCTTTGGATTAGGTGCGGCCTAATCTCGGAAATTACCTAGTATTTTTACCTAGTATTTTTTTTTTAATATTTTCGCCTCACATCTAACACAGACGTGTCATGATCACGCATATTTTAAAAGTTTCATTATCTGTAAAATATCTCAATATTTAACATGAATATTAACAGCCTCCGTGGTTCAGTGGTTTCAGCGTTCGGCTCACGATCCGGAGGTCCCGGGTTCAAATCCCGGTGGGCACATATCACAAAAATCACTTTGTGATACCTAGTTTGGTTAGGACATTACAGGCTGATCACCTGATTGTCCGAAAGTAAGATGATCCGTGCTTCAGAAGGCACGTTAAGCTGTTGGTCCCGGTTACTACTTGGATGCTAAGAAGGAAGTCTCTTTCTTTGTCTATAACAGTAACTTTTTTATAGGAACCAAAACCGTAGACATTTTTACATTTTGTTCGTGATCCGAACACCTACCGGACCTAAGTAAGTAATGACGGTTAAGTTAGGTATTGTAATTGGCAGCCCTCAGACGTCACACACACAGATGCGCGTGTACGATAATGTCAATGTGTAGTGTCTGTGTAAAACGAGGTTGTTTGTATGAAGTGTCCGGGGTGTGCTCAGAGAGTCCGGGTGAGAGCCTTCAGCGCTCCCCATTTGTCCGGCCAAGTTTGTTTTTGTTTTTCAAAGTTCTTTATTAGTAACAATAATTTACTTGTTTACTCACAAAAACATAGCGAGAAACAGAACATCAAATTAAAATAAAACGTTTTCAGGCTAAAATATATATAGCCTTTAAAAAACTTATAAAAGAAAAACATTATAAATTGTATACATCTTTACGTACACTATACACTCACTGTATAACTCACTAATTTATAATCAACTTGGACGACGATTCTATTTTTGGCCATCTGCGGCAAATCTACAATAAGTCACGTCAAAAAAAAGGAGTGAGAGTGAACAGCCCTTTCAACTGGGCTACCACGCCAAAAAATAAGACATTTAAAACTAAACAATCATCATTACGTCCAAACCGTGTCCGGCGACGGCGACTCCTACAAGTCTATCCCAGGTCGTTGCTATGATAGGTTCTAATGTGGCTAGCAAAACCGAACTTCGATTTGAAAGTTCGACCACAAGGCGCACAGAATAACTGGCCAGCAGAATTAAACGTATAGTTGTAGGAGGGCTTCTGTCGAGTCTTCCGTATTTGGCGTTTTACTTCAAGATCTTCTAAACGCTTCTTTTCGTACAGGTCTACGTTTTTGTGAACAGTGTAACGCCATTCCGGTCTACGCCGAGATCGCTCCTCCCAACTATCAGGTGGAATATCACAAGCCACAAGGTTGCGCTTAAGCACGTCTTTGTAACGCAGATATTGCCCGCCCTGCTTTCAACAACACAGACAACAACAAAACAGAGTAATTAACCGTCGTACATTGTTGTATCTCACGCCGGGTTCATCCAATAAGAGGAACAAAGCTTATGACGTATGTAATACAGTGACTAACATCAAATACTGGATGTCTGCAACGCACATGTTTGGTGATATTTAAATAACTCCACGCGGCGGGGCCATGAGAAAGAAGTTTGACCACGGTTTGACGTAGCGGCGATGAGAGCGGATTAAGGTGACTAACGTAACGGGTCCAGTAGTGGAGCGTTGTGCTCACGATCCGGAGGTTCCGGGATCGAATCCCAAAACAAATCAAAAAATATTTTTTTTACAAAAAAAAACCGACTTCAAACGCAAAACTAAAAAGCAATAAATAAATTTATTTCGCACAAAGTAATACGTACGTATTTTCAATTAATTAATTTTATTATTCTGAAGCCGGTGCCAAGTAAATGCTCCAGTTTTTTGAAGTCGGTAAAAATCACTTTGTGATCCCTAGTTTGGTTTGAACATAATTACAGACTGATCACCTGATTGTCCAAAAAGTAAAACGATCCATGCTTCGGAAGGCATGTTAAGCCGTTGGTCCCGGTTACTACTTAACGTCAAATATCAATATTGCTTTTTTTAGATGAATTGCTTCGCTGTGACATTTTTAACAAAACCAGGGGGGTCAAAAAAGGGAGAGTACTAACAAAACCTCGCATTAGATACCCTAGTCCTAGTTTTAATCCAGGTAAAATACAAATAACCTTTATTGTACCAAAATAATAGGAAATATTTACGAAAAGACTCTTAACTAGGTGGTAAATATACCTGCTCCGTTCCGTCGTGGGTAAAAATTACGGTCTAAATTTTTACCGGGTGTGGAATTATTTTATTTATTTATTGAGGAAAGCTAACAGCACGGAATCTCAAATAAATACGTACAAACATAAGCTAGAATGAGGCCAATTACAAGCTTCCACATATAGTGTAATTTTAGTGAAATTGGTGGTTTTGTTGAAATTTGGTTTCACTGTTTCTTCGCCAAATGTTTATTTCTTCTACCCGTTGTTTTAGTGTAGTCATTTTGCTCGCGGCGTATAATTGTGGGTTTAATCAGTCCCACTAACCCCTGCCGAGTGTCGAGGGTTTACGGGCACAACTCACATGCAATGCCCTTTGTATTTTTTTTAATTATACAAAGATACGAAAGAAAATGTATACTATGTCAAACTCACAAATTATTGTTTTAAATAAATTCGTCGTGTCTTATTTGTCCAATCGTCTTCCCAGAAGAGACAAAATATGTTTATGTAAACAATTACGATTCAATGTGTAACTATTCTATAGGCATAAAATAAGGAATAATACTACGTATACAACGGCAACTCTCTCCTCACCAGCTTCTGAGTTAGGTTTACCCCCCCCCCCCTCAACCTCGCCCCCTCGGACATAGTTTAGACTTGAATCGTATGGTGTCAAACGTCACACACACAGATGCGCGTGTAAGATAATGTCAATGTGTAGTGTCTGTGTAAAACGAGGTTGTTTATATGAGGTGTCCAAGGTGTGGTTATAGGTGACTCTGCCCTCAGGCCTGTGTCTTAAACGTTGTACCGGGTGAAAGCCTTCAGCGCTCCCCATTTGTCATCTGCGGCAAATCTACAATAAGACACGTCAAAAAAAAAGGTTGTAGGTGACTGGAACCTGACAGAGGGCAGCAGTAACTGTCAGTACTATTCAGAGGCGAAGGACAGGAGTCCTAGTACGGCTTTGAAATAGACTGGGCGTCATCCCACTCGCGTCAGAGTACCTACTGCGGGGCGGAAGGCACGAGGGAGACCACTGCCCTATTTTTCCCTAAAAAACTAGCATGGAGAATGCTACACCGACAAGATCGTGGCTCTTAAATTAATGATGATGTGCATAGGCGCAAGATATTTCCGATTTCTACGCATTTTTGTAATCTTATCGAGAGTTTGACGTTAAATGTGTTTAGAGAGAAGTGGATCATCTCATAAGATATGCCGTTATGAGATTAAGTTCACGTCAAAATGGAAGGAATTTTTTTTTTTTGGTTCCGAACCACAAAAGGAAAGTCTTTCAAAAGCTTTCTCGGTAACGCGTGTATCAAGTTGAACGCAACATTACATAATATCACACTTATATCCCCAAAGAGGTAGGCAGAGGTGTAACATATAGTAGCTCCAACACGGTCGTGTGCGCCGCGCGCCGATGGCTCGCGAGCCCCATCCACACCGAGTGGCGGCGCTTGCATTGTGTGAGGGGCCGGTGAACACGTGTGTTTGCAGTGTGTGTGTAACTGAGTTTGTGTGTGTGTGATGAATTGTATTAAATTAAAAATTAATTTTATTTATTTAATTGTATTATATTTAATTTATTTCATTATAATTTAATTGATTGTCGACTCCCGCTCCGGATCATACCTGGTTCAGCACATCTCGCTGGCCATCCAACGCGGCAACGCGGCCAGCGTGATGGGTACATTTGAGCCGGGTATGGTCCGAGGCGGGCTATTTGATTAATTTTAAATGTTATTAATATCTAGTGTTTAAGCAATGACATTTTTAAGCTGACTTGTTTTAATTGACTGCAACTTAAACGTTTGCACGCCTGTTTTCCGGCTGAATGCTTGATAATTAAATTTTGAAAAATAAACTTATTACATTGATTGTTACTGTAATTGATATGGACGCTATCTGGAATAAAGATTATTTATTTATTCATATTTAAGTCCCATGAACCTTTTGCCATTAACCGGGCACAAATACTGAAAACCATGGTATAAAAAACCAGGTATGCTCAAAAGTGACAGCTAACATTTCAAAGTTAGCCCAGCTGACGTGATCACACTCTGCGTTGGTATTTCGTAAAACAATAATTCATGATCATCATCACCAGCCCATTAACGTCCCCACTGCTGGGGCACGGGCCTTCCCTATGGATGGATAGGGAGTTCGGGCCTTAAACCACCACGCGGGCCCAGTGCGGATTGGTGGTTATTAACGACTGCCAATGCAGCCGGGACCAACGGCTTAACGTGCCTTCCGAAGCACGGAGGAGCTCGAGATGAAAACTTTTTTTTTGTGATCACGCATCCTATGACCGGCCTTTGCGAAAGTTGCTTAACTTCAACAATCGCAGACCGAGCGCGTTTACCGCTGCGCCACCGAGCTCCTCAAAAAAATAAATTACCACCCACGACCAATGTTTTGAACGACGTGAAAGTCGAATTCAGTGGTTCATTTATTCAGTCTAACCTTACCTTAATTTAAAAAAAACTAATCAAACTACGAGACGCCAAGTTTCATTACCCCCGATTACTGCGCCCATTATGAGCTAGCACAAAGACCTAGGTATCCTAGGTCTAGACCTAGGTATATGAGGTATGATTGCAGTCTAGACGTCTAGCCTGCCAGACTGGTTACCGATATCCGATGCACTGGGGTAGATGCGTTAGGGTTTGAATTGCGTAGAAACTGGACTTTTACTTCGATTTAGAATAGAATAGAAATAGTTTATTATAAAAGGGCGCCACACACAAAAAAAAAGACAACAATATCATATCATATTTCCATTAAAACAATTACAAAAAAGCAAGACAGATGTTTGTCGAAACGATCATAAGGTGGTGGTGGACGTCCTGAGATAAAAGGGCCTCACTCAGCACAAGTCGCGGCGTGAACCACGACGCTGGTATTATGTGGACCCTGTTGGGTGACGCACGAACATCGTGTTCCATAAACATGTGTTAATGGTGTACATACATTATAATATAATACCAAATTACTTTAATAGAATTAGAGTGTACATAAACAAATATTATCGCAAAGATGTATACGTAAATACTTATGGTTAGAATAAAAAAGAAAGTTATTAATGTAGGTATAACCAGTAAATAAATGTAGTAATATAAACAAATACCAATTCCATGATTGTGTATTGTGTAGTCTGTTTGTGTTAGTACCTATCATTTGCATGATTTAAATTGTGGAGATTCCAGCCATATTGTTTTGTTGTGAAGTCGCAGGTTTGAATCCCAGCACGAGCCTAAACCAATGATGTTCAAATCCATGTATGGATCATAAATGTTCATTCTCCAGAATGCTACACCGACAAGAGCGTGGCTCTTAAATTAGTGATGTGTGATGTTATGTTACTTTATGTTCTACTAGCGACCCGTCCCGGCTTCGCTCGGGTCCAACAGAAAAAATGAAATTATTAACGACATCACATTAAAAACCTCAAAAATAACAGAATTTCTCCACTATGTAATGGATGTTATTATACATATAAACCTTCCTCTTGAATCACTCTATCTATTAAAAAAAACCGCATCAAAATTCGTTGCGTAGTTTTAAAGATTTAGGATCAGAAAAAGCGACTTTGTTTTAATACTATGTGGTGAAGAGAACGTTCCCAATTTATCAGCAGGAGTTGTCTGCACAACTGCACACATGTTACATAACCCAGTACCGTACGTAAATACATCAAATGAACCAATTAAGGCTAACGATTGTCCGTCTAAATTGTTTTCTATTCATATCATTCACATTCTATATATTCATTCAGAGCTTTTATGTGGCTATTTCAGAATCTACGCATCGATGGAGAACATACATACACATACATAAACTCACGCCCGTATTCCCCGAAGGGGTGGGCAGAACTACAAATAACCAAGAAACTATTTGCAGCCACTTTTGATACATAGTCCTAAGGTGGATAATGATAAACCGTATGATGAACCTGTGTGTATCGATGGGGAAACCTAACCCTCACCACCATAGATGACACCACGAGCGAGCGACTTCGGCGCACGCGGCTTGTGTTGTGTTATGTGTTAGGTATGTTGGGGCATTTGGCGGCTCAATAATAACCCTGACACCAGGGTTGATGATTTGTCCTCACTGCGGCCTGGGCGCGACCCTCGGCTCAGAGCGTCGTCTGAGAGGAAAAATATTTGAAAGAATTAATAATAGTGATAAGCGCTGATTAAGGGAAGTGGTCGACCACGCCGGCGGGGTCGGTATCGGGGCCTAATAGCAGACGAACCAGTTCAGTCAATACAATTGGTGCTGGGTGAAGAGTTAGGCGTTCTATACGTTCTTCTTCTATCGTCTGGATTGTGAGGTGGATTACCAACCCCATCAACCCTGGTGTCAGGGTTATTACTGAGCCGCCATTGCCCCCTGGCATGACTCCGTACTTACATGACTGCGTACTTACATCGGTAAGTAGCAACCGGGACCAACGGCTTAACGTGCCTTCCGAAGCACGGATCCTCTTACTTTCGGACAATCAGGTGATCAGCCTGCAATGTCCCGCCCCGATTTGTTTGTTTTATTTATCTTTGAACTTCGTTTTGTAATTAATAACACTGTAGGCGTCTACTTGGTCGCATCCGCGATGACGTTGAGTTGACGCATATCTTTAGGCTTTATAGAATCCTCGCATAAATTATGTAGATACGATCTCTTCTGTCGATCTGTAGATGGACCTAGTCATTTAAATCACCATTAACCCTCTTCGTGTCAGATGTTTAAATCAACGTCGATTCGTCAGTCGTAAAACAAGACAAAACACTATCTTCTATCGTGTGGGTTGTGAGGTGGATTACCAACCTCATCAACCCTGGTGTCAGGGTTACTGTTGAGCCGCCAAAGGCCCCTGACATGACTCATGTGACGACTACTAACTTACATCAGTAAGTAGTAACCGGGACCAACGGCTTAACCTGCCTTCTGAAGCACGGATCATCTGTCTTCCGGACAATCAGGTGATCAGCCTGTAATGTCCTATAACCAAACTAGAGATCACAAAGTGAGTAACGTGATGTGTCCCCACCGGGATTTGAACCTGGGACCTCCGGATCGTAAGCTCAACGCTCAAACCATTGGCCCACGGAGTTACAAACACTATCAACTACACTACAATCATTCCCAAAAGGCCCACATCCACCGAACACAAAGTAAAAACAACATAATACCATACAAATTATGCAAACAATAGCACATGCATTGTTTTGAAGTTTGCTACCGTGTGGCAAGGTCGATTTAAATTACAGCATAGAATAATTAATAATTATGAGATTAAACGAACTTACCTCTAAGTGAAGTTCTATCTCAATTATACGAAGCTCCTTGTTCGAGAGGTATTAGGAGGTGACGATGCTGGAGCATAAGACGTAGACTACACTGTTAATACCTCTCGAACAAGGAGCGAGTATAATACTACGTATATAACGGTAATTCTCCGCCCCGCACCAATGGCACCGGGCTAGATTTCCCTCACCCCCTCTGGGCCTTAATTTTAAAGAGGTCGTAAGCCGCTAAGGAATAAGCGCGCAGACTGTCTGTCTCGTTTGTGCACTTACGCTGTAAGGTGGTACATGGTCAGTATTCTTCCCTCGTGTGGGTTGTGACTTGTGAGGTGGATTACCAACCCCATCAACCCTGGTGTCAGGGTTACTATGCCGCCAAAGGCCCCTGACATGACCCATGTAACAATTACTTACCGAGAGAGACCGATCCCACTTTTGGACAATCAGGTGATCAGCCTTTAATGTCCTAACCAAACTAGGGATCACAAAGTAATTTTTGAGATATGTCCCCACCAGGATTCGAACTCGGGACCTCAGGATCGTGAGCTTAACGCTCAACCACTGGACCACAGAGGTCGTCACGGTTACGCTATCGCTCGCGCCATTGCGTCTTTTGGTTGAAACCAGCGATACTTATCGAACCGCGCGCGATAACACGACCTGTGTAGCCCCTCCAGAGTATTAGTTTAATCGTTACAAAAGTGTTTTCCTCATACTTCCAAAGGTCACCAACACTAATGGTGTATCTGTGGTCATCAACTGAAGCAAGTTAGCTGAGTCATAGTGAATCAATATAAACAGCTTGTTTACCTATTCCATTCTGCACCGCTCTGACGCGGTGTGAGCTGTCTAGCTCACTGTTGACTCATTAGTTAAACTGGTGAAATAAAGCAGCATTATGAAGTAGGGTATTTGGGGCATATTCTTTGGAATGAAAGGTACCAGCTGATCCAATGAATTACATATACATAACATACATAAACAGCCTATATACGTCTCACTGCCGGGCGCAGGCCTCCCCTCAATCAACCGGAGGGGGTATGGAGCATATTCCACCACGCTGCTCCAATGCGGGTTGGTGGAGGTGTTTTTACGGCTAATAGCCGGGACCAACGGCTTAACGTGCCCTCCGAAGCTAACGGGTATAAAGCATACCCGCTCCGGTTGGAGATGTTTTACGGTTAATAGCCAGAACCATCTTACTTATTCAGATTCAAGCCTGCAAAGTCCTTACCAAACAAAGGATAGTCGCACAAAGTGATTTCGACAATGTTTCGGGAACACTACATTAGTAGCATATCATTTTAAAAATGTAGAGTATAAAGACAGCTATCTAAGAATCAAGTAACACACAATAATATAAATGAAGCAATCAGGAAACCATTCTGTGGCCTTGTTAAACAAATTACAGTTGTATTAAAATATTTCAATGCAATTACTTTTAGGTGCACTCATTTCAGTGTGTAGAAATAAATAATTTTTATGTTTTAATAATGAGTGAAGAGCTCGGTGGCGCAGCGGTAACGCGCTCGGTCTGCGATTGTTGAAGTTAAGCAACTTTCGCAAAGGCCGGTCATAGGATGGGTGACCCCAAAAAAAAAGTTTTCATCTCGAGCTCCTCCGTGCTTCGGAAGGCACGTTAAGCCGTTGGTCCCGGCTGCATTGGCAGTCATTAATAACCACCAATCCGCACTGGGCCCGCGTGGTGGTTTAAGGCCCGAACTACATTTCATTGCTACTATTTTTTTTTATTTTATTTGAATTCTAGAATTATCTTTTGTTTTTCGAGTCTGTCTGAGAAGGATTCTTCTAGAAGAATCCTCGTCGAAAATTGCAGACAAAATCAGCTCTTATTCAAACAAATTACATATAATTTGAGAGTACCACAGCTAAATTATTTTAACAAGGGCACTTTTTTCACTGCATTGAGAAGAGTTACTAAAATTGGCTGAATTTAGCCTCCAACAAACATTGGAAAATTGCCACAAGGTTTTGACCACTGATATCTTATTTATAACATTATTTTTGTTGCTTTTTATATGCATATTTCACATACACTTCAGGATAAAAAAACACATCTTGGGTATGCTTTAGATGTTACAATTAGGGATTATTTTGTCTCTATCAAAGAAATAGATAAAATTTTATCCTTAAACATACATACATACATAAACTCACGCCTGTATTCCCCGAATAGGGTGGGCAGAACTACAAATAATCAAGAAACTATTTGCAGTCACTTTTGATACATAATCCTAAGGTGGATAATGATAAACCGTATGATGATAGGGGATTAGCCTATTGCTCTTACAGATGATCCATCATGTTTCGACAGGATGCTGTCCCTTTGTCGCCTTTTACGACATGCACGGGAAGATAGGCAGCTGAATGAATTCTATGTTTTTTCTTTACTCCCAGTCCAGCAGAGGAGATTTATCCTTAAAACTTTAAGATAAACAAGAAACAGCATCACGCCTGTATTCCCGAAGGGGTAAGCAGAGGTGTATAATATTATACACCTCTGCTCACACACTCACTCAAGACTTTAGGATGCAGTACTGGAAGTGGCTGTTATTTTTTCTAAGACATATTTCAACCCATAATGCAATGGTTAATAGGTTTATGTATGTATGTTTTTATGCAAAATAAAGTCCGCAAGTTACTAAATGAAGTCCTTTTGTATAATATTGCTCTGAGTGAAGTTACAACAAAGAAAACCCTAGCCTACAATAATAAAAAAGTTAAACAATAGTAATATGCGTATTGTATGTAAACTTTAGACATCGGGGATATACTGAAGTGACTCGTAACGAGCCCCTTGGGTGTGTTCAGCGTATAATTAGTCCAGTAATCAGTGGGAAAAATCAAGGTCACTGCCTAAGCTATGTTTATCTCAACCGCGAAAATAACGCTTTCACAGATAACAGACGATATCAAACGGGATTTTCAAACGAAAACCATTCGCGAATTACGAATAACCAGTTAAAAATTCAGAACACGCAGTGGACCACAAACAGTTACGTACCTACCGAAGTTATACGCTATGAATCATGAAATCATGATCGCAGGATAGAGAGTATATCGTGCGAGATGTTTGACAGAAAAAAATAAGCAATAGAAAGCCCCCCTACCTTGTAGACATCACCGTAGGTCCCCGAACCAATCCGTTGAATGAGTTCATACTCATCTTGTGGATTCCGTCGACTTATATCCGAACTCAAAACACCACCACTATGCGCCATAATCACCAAGGACACTAATCTAACATTTATTTACACTTTCATCTCATAATTCACATAATTATTAACACAAAAAGTCAAAAAATTTAATTATTTTTGTAACACAAAACTCTACATCTCCATCTGACGTTTTGCCACTCTGCCATTTTTTGGTGTTGCTAACATAAACTCGAAAAAAATGTTCTACCGGTTGATGATTGCAGTGCTCAGTGCTCTTCCTACTTTTTCATAATAACTTACCGTTAATATATATGTCTGTTTGTAGCATTATGCAGTTTTTAGTACTTTACAAATCTTACAATTAATTTATTAGAGTTTGTGTTTTTTTATTGGGAAATGTTAATTACTATTAAATCAAGGTATTTTGGGACTGGCAATAAAGATTTATTATATCAAAATTGCCATACTAGAAAAATATTTGATACAGTAGATTTAGCGAGTGAAGAATGTGTTTATTCGACGTGCGATTAGAGCCTATAGGTGGCGCACTTATTTTACACACTACATAGTTTTCCCCTCCAAGTTTCGTGCAGTAGTTTACATTAACGACCCGAGTAAGACTTATTTTGAAACAATCTCTATGTCACTCGCTTCCTACCAACGGAATCATATTAGCATTCTTAATGAATAAACGTAGTCATTATAATGCTTTTTGGAAGAATTTTGCCGTGAACACTCACCGGCTAGCTCAGTCGGTAGGACATGAGACACAAGGTCTTTGCATGAGACACATTAATCTCAGTTTTATAGCCGTTTATTGAAAACACTTTGCATTGTTCAATTGTTTAATTATCCACATCAACGACGTCACAACAATAAAAATTATGAGATTTATACAATAAAAAACAATTTACACAATCAATAACTATGCCGCACAGTGCACTTATTTGGCGCGTTATTAGAGCCAAGGGATGGCGCGATATTTTACTATCTCAGATAAATTATAGACAGGAGTTGCCAAGCGACGCGCTCCCCTCTGCACACGCATAGACTTATTCTCCTCCGACAAAAAATGGCAGTAAAAAATAAGTATAAAGCTAGCCCAAACGCAATTCCCGTCCACAATTTCTCTGAGCTTTGCTATAATAGATTATGATTATATGCATTCATCCGCTCGTCATGAAACAGGTTTTAAGCCCGCAAGACTTGATTTTAGCTATTTTCGCTGGTCGGTTGAACAGTGTTAAATATTTCCATGTTAGATTCTAAACATTTCATATCTTGAAAAATGTTTGCACTGTTTGTTGCTTCGCTATTGCTTATAATATCAAAGTTATCTCGTTTCGATCCCATTTGATCATGATGAATGAATATGTGTGTTGGAAGATCATTTACAGTAAAATCATATTCACAAAAAGTACAATTCGACTTTGCAACGTCATGTTTCGAATTTCTGATGTGCCACTCCAATATATCGGCTGTTAGGAAGTGTGTGGAACAACTATCGCACTTATAAAGTGTATTACTAAATAAATCGTTATTTAACACCGATTCCTCTGTCTTTCCAGTAGGTATGTCGTTAGATTTATTTTGTACCGGACTTTGATCTAAGATATCGCCGAGAATACCTTTCATTAGGACTCTACTGTCGACTTCTTTGTCTTTCGCTGTATTAAAAAGGTCAAGCTTTGTTTTGATTACATTTAAATGAGTCGATGTTAACTTCATTTGATTATGATGCATTTCATTATGCCTTTGCAATGTTTCTTTAGTAAATAGCAGTCCACAGATGCGACATTTATATTTGGTGACGTGGCTGCCACAATAATCTCCAGATGCTACATGGTTTTCCAAATCTTCCAACAGCATAAAATTTAATGAACAGTTTTTGCAATGATATAGATTATTGTGTCTTGCTTTCTGTCCGACTGATCTGCAAATGAGCATGTGCTTTGTAAATTCAGCTTTATCGTGGAATGAAGATCCACAACTACCACATTTGTATGAAAGTTTTTTCGAAGACTTTCCGGGGATTGTGAAAGTTTTAGGTTTGAAATATATCGTCATCCTGGTCATTTTCTTGTCAATATGTCCATCATCATGCAACTTTTTGTGTCTCTTATATATTTTGCTACCAGCAAAAAAGAGGTCGCACTTATCGCAGAGAATTCTGTGAACCGCATAACAGCATCTATGCGTGGCTATGTCAGTCCGGGCATCTGTGCAACACTTACATTTTCTACACTGGTAATAATAATATAACTTTTTATCGGGGTTTACTTTCGCCTTAGCACTATGCCATTTTAAAATTTCATTGAATTTCTTGTCTCTTTCTTCGTTGAAGAGGACAATTTTAAATGTGTCTGACCATTCGTGTTGGTTCGAATGCCAGGGCGCTTCAGTACCGCAGAATTTCAGCCCGCAATTGTTCAGTGGACAGATGTATTCGCTCTCACCTTGGCACCAATCCATATGGTCTGTAAGGGTTGATGGATTAATGTGCCGTTCGCACTTGGCGCATTTAAATAAAACCGCGTTTTCCGGTCCATCCTTCACAACTTTAAATTTGATATCCTTATATTGGAAATAAATACTTCGATTTATAATTGACAAGATTTGCTTCTCAGGAACTTTGGCAGCCCAAAACATAAGCATCCACTCCGATTTGAATAATGCTGTGTAATCAAATGTTACAATTTTAAACAAAATTAAAGAATCCTCAGTTTTGTTACTTTCGATGTGTAGCTCTCGGTGTTTATTAATAGAAGTAGAGTCGAATTTCTTGTCACACTTTAGACACTGCATTATGATTACGTTATTTGCCATATCATTAAGATGGTTCTGACTGTGTTCCACAGCTTTATCATAGTTATCGTACAAAATGTCACATGTTTTACACTGATAGAGTATATGACTACTGCCTTTTACAGATGATTTTATAGGTTCATTGTTGCATGTAGGAACTAGGAATGTGTGTTCAGACATGTTATGGGCCTGCAGTGCGTCGCTTGTAGGGAATAAGATTTGACAATCTTTGCAATACAAAGAGCTACCTTCTAACTTGGGTCCCCAGTTCTCAAGAAGAACTAGAGGAAATAATATATTGTTTTTATGCTGTTGTTCATAATTTTCACTACGTCTTTCTTCACTGTGGTTTGTGTAGTCTTGTATAAAAGTGCTTGGTACAATATGACCGGAATACAAACTTGATGTTTGAGATTTGCCACTGACCATATGGACGAATGGTTCCGCGAATATCCCTTCATCAATAACATGATCAGACATCTCTTCACCCATATTTTTTACCACAATCTGTTTTGTATCAGCTTGAGTGCTTTGAAAGACATTACGGATTTCGAATTCGTTTGATTCGGATTCTTCTCTAGATACTGATGTATCAAAAATGTTTGTAGATTTTAACTCTTGACTTGGGGCAAACATTGTTTGTTCTGAAAGCATGAAGATAAATTAATGTATGGCTGCAAGAGATCTCTTTTACAGATAAGTCAACCTGTTTCTAATTATTTAAGTTTGTATAAAAAATAAAGAAAAAATAATCAGAGTTTGAAATAAATAATACAATCACAACCCTGATTGTAACTTCAAAATGATTGGTGCAAGTCCAGTACTGGGGATTGAACCCTAATACATATATTTATGAATGTATGTTTTTTTCATCTCTTTAAAAAATCAAAAATGGAAAATAATACAGACACAAAATATTTTCTTTTTTCTCAAGCAGTCTTAGAATCAGGGCATATTCCTGGATATTTAATGGTTTGAGGCTGAAAAACTAAATTTTATGAAGGTGATACTAATCATCATCAGGGTTCGGAAAGATAATAATTATTTTTTATATTTATTATTATTTTAAATTATAACTTTATTCTTTATAACGATATAGATTAAAGAGGTCGCTAGTAGTACTGTTTATGTAAAAAAACTATATGATAAGAATTGATATTATTCTCATTTTATTACAAAAAAAAATCCTCTTTATCTACTATAGTTAATTTACACTGAATAAAAATAATAAAACAAAATAAAATTGTTGAATTATGAATTCTTTAAATCTACAGCTGGTATCATTATTTTCTCGCAAATGTCAAATTGTTTACGACGACATTAGATCCAGCTTTAAACTTAGGACTGGGGTAAATTTTAAACCAAAAAATGATTGTTATAGGTAATTTGCACGGTAAAGTGCTATATACAGAACTTGTATAACTTATATACTTGCCTGATAACGAAATAACACTCGGTCAACTTCAAACCATAATGAATTAATATCTCAAAACATTGAACATAGAAAAACACTACATAATCGAATAAAGAAGTAAAGCATATTTGTTAAAGCATACAATATTAATAATTATTCATAAAAGCAAAACTATTTCCGAGCTTTATTTACCTACTTTTTTTTTTTTTTTTTGTTTTGGTTTTCCCCGAAGGGTAAGGCAAAGGGAACTATGCCCATACAGCCATGTCTGACGTATTTTTTTCTTGATGATTAATGAAATGATGAAAGGTGATGATGATGAAACCTAAGCCCCCACCCTCGGAGTAGACTCCTACTCCGAACCCCAAACGAATTAACTCAAAAGTCCGCATAAACTTTTGAGTTATGAAGCGGCTTCCCAGCACGAAGCGAAAATAGGCAGATACACTTTGTTTATTGAATACTCCAATATAATAACACTCGCGAATGTCTTCCGACTAACTTAATGCGATCATTAACCACAAAACACCACTTCGTATTAATTATTTAGATTACTCAATGAAGAAAGCAACTGTCCCGTTCCCGTTTCCCGCCGAAAAGCCTTTATTTACCTACTTTGCCTACTTTATTTTTGACGTAATCATTTTACGTTCACTTTTTATTATATTTGTGAAAAATAAGGCAAGTGCCACTGTCTATACAGCCACATTTGATGACGACGATTTTTTTATATATTCGTTCACGTTAATACAAAGACCAAGTACCTATAGATACTTACTTGTCCTTGCGTTAATATCTTCGAACACCGGTGCTGTGAACGCAAAAATATCCTAGTATCTTTTATTTTTAGAAATAAAGATTCTAGGATATTTTTAAAGATATTTTGCTTCTGTTTGCTTTTGTATCGTAAGCCCGGGCATAGAATAGAATAGTCTCCAGAGCTGACCATGATATTCAAAGTGAACTAATGAATGAGAAAATAGATAAT
Source organism: Pectinophora gossypiella (assembly GCF_024362695.1). Lineage (NCBI taxonomy): Eukaryota > Metazoa > Arthropoda > Insecta > Lepidoptera > Gelechiidae > Pectinophora > Pectinophora gossypiella. The sequence goes on along the minus strand of NC_065428.1, from coordinate 8,300,839 downwards.
TATCACGTAAACTCTCGACAGCGCCATCTATAATATATTATTTTTGGGGAATGTAGCCTGGAAAGTCCCTACCACGGTCACAGCGACTAGACGCCACCTGTCGGGGGAAATTGTCCCTTCGCTTTTCACTGCCCCATTAGCGCATTTTTGTCGATCGAACCGTATCAGTTGGCGACGTAGGCGCTGCTGACCGAAGTTTTCAGAGCACTGGAAGTGGACGGCAACAGATTTTTTTCTTTTTGCAAACATCCAGTTATACACATAAACTCACGCCTATTTCCCACCGGGGTAAGCAGAGACTATAGAATTCCATTTGCTTCCAGTTATACTCACGTAAATTAGTAACACAAGTTTCAACAAGTGCGAGTCTGACCCGCGCATTGAGGGTTCCGCACAAATTGCCATCTGGCCATTATCAGACCCTGAATGCTAATCACCAACAACCACCTAGGACCAGAGTGCTCATCAAGACTAATCAAACAAGTCCAAACGGGGGTCTTGCGTCATTTTTAATGTCGAGTTCCTTTAACCACCTGGTCATCAGCAGAATCTTCTGTATTTCCGAATGCATATAACCCGGGTGCTTTCAAGGCCAGATTGAACAGGCACCTTCTGGGCGAGCTCTCCATCTTAGGCCTCGTCAATGCTTTCGGGCAAGTCTGGGGCCAAGAGCAAACCCATCAAAAAGAAATAAAGCATCAACCTTACTGTTGCGAACTCTTCGTAGGTTTTGTAATCTTTTTATATTATTGTTTTTTATATTTATTCTCTTTTGACGTTTTGCTTCTATGCTGTTCTGGGAGCAAATAAAAAACAGAAAACGTTCAGCTGCTCGTCTTCCCGGGCATGTCGTAAAAACCGACAGAGGGATTGTGTCCTCCAACATGATGGACTAATGTTATGGGCGATAGGCTGATCACTTATCACCATAAGGTTCATCATATCCAGCTTACGACATCGTATCAACAGTGGCTGCAAGTTGTCTTTGATTACTTGTGGCTCTGCCCACCCCAGTCGGGATTACGGGCGTGAGTTTATGTATGTATGTACGTTTTGTATGTTGAATTTGTTTTTACTTCTCGTGTCGTTTGCTTTTTTGGTGACTGGTGAAAATATATTAAATATTTCTCAAAGCTAAGTATATGTTATTCCTTCATTTCATTTAGTTATACAGTCCACTTCATATTCATCAGCTACCACCGTAGCTCACACTTACAAATGAAACATCCTGTTTAAATGTTAAAATGGTATATTTATTACAATCCAATACTCCGCCGGCATACGCTTACAAAATTTGTTTACTCCCCGCCGACTTCCTAACACTTCATTATAAAATTATATAATCTTTTGGTACATTCCATTTATTTAAGTGCACTTTAAAACGTGATGTAAAGGCTACGAAGTGGAAATTCACAATTTCCCAGAATTTGTCGTCCTACGGCGTTGATACTTCGTTTACATTATTATGCGTATATGTCTAGTACTTTTATACGGGCTATATAATATATAAGCTAATTGGATAACGTCAACAGTTCTATATACTTTATATAATCTGTTATTGTACCGTCTGGCCAGAAAAATAAACAGTTTAATTACTATGTCGCTTAAGCTTTATTGTCATAGAAAACGAAGCTACTTTATTTATTATAATTTGCTGCGTTACATATATTTAAATTTTTCTGGTCAGGCACTACATAAATAGAAATTCTCCTAGTAAAATGTATTGCTAGTGACTACACTAATAGATACAATTACATTACAAAAACAATAAAACCAGTTGCTCCTAATTGCAAAGTAATACCCATATAAAAGTACTTTCAAAAAACAATGTCTCATAACAAATAAATGTTGGAAATTGAACGAAACTCCACAAACTTTGTATTTTTGAACGAAATGCTTGTTATGGACAAAATTCGGACTAGATAGAGATAGCCAGAAAATTGTAACAGTTCAAATTTCGCCACAAACACGCGTTCGGAACATTCGATATGTGACCAGCCGTCAGCCCTACTAACCACATCTAAATTTTTAGAATAAGCAACATGACGTTTCAAAATTGAGATTTTTAATTACAATAATAATTATAAATAATATTTTTTTTTAAATCTTCCACCGATTTTGTACTAAATGCTAGAATATTTACACAGAAATAAATCAAAACAAACTTTTTTTTTTATTTGGTAAAAGCGAAAAAAGTATCGTAGAGAGAAAAATAGCGTTTAAAAAATCCATGGTAGAAAAAAAGGGCTTTAAAAATTGTTTCTTTTAGAATCGAATTTGGTTACAATAGAATTTGAAATTCAAGCATGCTTTGGCACTATCACCATTCAAAACATTTTTTTTTATATAATTTACTTTTTTCGTAGTGGAAGAGACAAGGTATACAACGCAGAACTATTAGATTATTATTCCAAACACATTTACAAATTTAACCTATTAAATCTAGTTTTCAAACAAATATACACACACAAACAACCTAAAATTCATACTAATGGAAAGAGATCCTTTTGAAGTCTTATAGACATCCCAGACAGTAACAACAATTTACGTCATACATTGGCGTGGCTCGTAGTTATCTAGTGCACATTCCTGCAACGTATGTCGAAATTAGTGATGTGCCGGATCGTTAAAAATGTATATCCGCGGATCTTTATTTTCTTATTCTCGCCGCAACGTCAGGCAGGACACGTTTTAACTTGCATTGCGCGGGTAGTACTTTTGTTTTGGTTATGGTTTAGTGTGACACTGTGGAATTTTATGTTTTTTATTTAATAATTCTACTTAATCACCTGAAAAAGATCCGTAAAAGATCCGCGTGAAAAGTAACGGACACGGATACGGATATTCGGAACATCACTAGTCGAAATAGAACTTGGGCACACCCGACACGCGATACAAAAATCTCATTGTCACCGTGAACCGAGTAACGCGTGAGTGCGAGCGAGACTGTCCGCGCGCTCTCCCCCTTACACCTTAGCGGCTTACAGCCATTTAAGACTAAAAACCAAGAGGGGAAGATCTCGGCGCCAGATACGAAAAAGCGCGGGGCGGAGTTACCATTCTATACGTAGTATTTATTCTTTAATCTATGACACGGGGACGTCCGTAAGACTTCTATATTCGGACACTGACAAAGAGTTAAGAACCCACAGACTACCCACTCTAATTTGGTGACCTTATACCTACAATTGCCCTCAGGTAACCCTCTGTTTCATCATAAAGACATATATGCATCTTCAATACTACAGAAACAACAACAAGTTTTAACAGTCACACAAATTTGGTTTTCGTAGGAAATTGTGAGGCGAATAATCTGTATTTCTTTCCGCACTTTGATGTATTAACAGAAATTTGCTAAGACAAACTATACTTTGTAATATATAATGATTCGTTGATGCTCTTAAAGCGAAACGATGGAACATCTAAGCGATATAGACCTCTTTTTACAATAAATTATGTTCAAATGATATTCAACTAGGCAGTGAAACATGCACGCCCACAAGAATTTACCTAAGAATTATTTTATATTCTAATCAAATACATAATAACCAACGTCAAGAATTAATTCTAATGGTAATTTTAATCATAAAGGGGAAAAAAGGTATACTTAAAAATTAATAGTAACATTAAATAAAAGGATTAAAAAATAAAAACAGGACTACCGTTAATTTTTCACACTAGAACGGAAACAGGGAAGGCATATAACTCGGTTCACTTTGGAAATTATTTTTATTCGCATGGCAACGAAATTTCTTCGAGTTCAGTGTTGCCATGCGTAGATTTCAGCCTCTTTCGTTGTTGACCATTACCAAGTTATACGCGTTCCATTCGTAATTTTATATTAACTTACTCTTTCGAATAAATAACTTTTCTTTGCTATCCTAGAATGAGCAAAGCCGTCTTATTGCATCACTATTTGTCTCATTTGGAATTTGAGGTTATACAGGGTGGTCGTGAACACATGTTTTGAATCACGTCACTCTTGTAGTTTATCCCGATCACTTTTCACTAACACGTATTGAACACTAGTCCCCCGAACAGGTCACCCTGTATAAGCGCAATTGTAAAGCAGTCTGTAGGGTGTTAGTGCGCGGTGTGCAGGGGCCTTCACCTCCGGCTGGCGCGGGGGCGCACGCTGCGTACTGGCTTCTTAGCCTTGTTAGTCTTGCTGGCTTTAGTCGCCGCCTTCCCGCGAGGCTTCCTCGCCTTGCTCGACCGTGTAGACTCCACAGAGTCGACGCGGCGATCAGACTCAAACGAAAACGCCGGTACTACCGTCTTCACCTGCGACGGAGACAGACTTATCTCCAAACGGCGCATTCTCGAGCGCGTCATGCGAACGTTGTCTTGAGTTTTAATTTCTAGAGGGGCTAGAGTCTTCTTAGCGCTCTTCTTTGCTTTAGCCATCTTCCTCGTAGGTACTTCGGTAACTTCGTTGCCCTTGGACGATCTATTCTGGCCTTTCTCTCTGAGTACCGGTTTGGTTATCTCCTCGTACTTTCTCTTGCGTGTCGCTCTAGTAACAACTGTCTTTTCGTTCTCGATAGATTCTTTAGTCGGCCGCGATTTCTTGTCTTCGGCTGCTTTGTTGCGTGCGGTTCGTTTTGGCGTCGTCTTTTTAGGTTTAACAGCCTTCTTGCTGCGCAACTCTCTGTCGCCGTTGACTTTGGCTTCTTTATCTTCTTCCTTCTTCTTCGTGTCGACTTTTCTCCGTTTCCTCGGCACCGGTGAGGATTCTTCTTTGGACTTTTTACTGCGCGTTGTCTTTGGGAACGCTACTTCCGTATCGTCGAGGCCTTGGCTGCTCTCAATGTAAATGTAATCGTCTAGTTTGGATCTGGATTTGGCGTATGTTTTTTCTACAGGTTTGACTGAGGGGATGTCTTCTTCCTCAGTGTAGGTTGGTTCTGGTTCCTCGTTGACGGGCGTGTCTTGTGTATTAGCTTTGATGAGCTCCACGTCATTTTCTATGGAGTTTTTATTCATGCGGTTCTTGAGGTTGTTGATGGTTTCTATGAGCGAGGCCTCCTCCTGTGTGTCCTCTACCTCCATGGGTAGCTCCTGCGAGGTGCCAGGTTCGGAGCCGCTCGACTTGCGCTGCTTGTTCTTATTGCGCCGTTTGTAGAGGTCCGCTTTTGTCATGTCCTGAGAAAAAAGCATATTCTTTTGTTAATTTTGATTGTAGTATTCCATTGTTATTGAAAGTTTAACCACCTTACAAATAAAAAATAAACCAGGGATGAACATGGGTTTAAGTATTTGACTTATTATGTGTTTTGATTGTAAATTATGTTTTATAATATATATTTGTTATTTGTTTTATATTTGTTACTGTGGTGTCCCTTTATAATAAACGTTTCTTTCTTTCTTAATTATATGATAATTGGATTAAATTTTTCTTGGTTGTCAAATACAAACCAACGTTCATCCCTGGTTTATTTTTTATTTGTAAGGTGGTAAGAATGCTGATTGGCTTACACACCCCACACGATAGAAAAATGTCTCCTTGTCACGTCGGTCAGCTGGAAGAAATCTCTTTCTTAGAGATAAGCTTACCTGTACTGTCTGTTTTTTTTTCTTTTCTTACAAAATGTCGTTTACAATATAATACTGACCGATAGTTTGAAAGTATTGGTGTCGACGCTGACGATGCCCAGCGAGGCGAGCAGCTCGTCGGTGGTCAGGCGGCGTGTCGGCTCCACAGACAGCAACCCCGACACTATGCGCTTGCTGTCGGAGGATATCCTGTCCCAGATTGGACCTGTGGGGTAAAGTAAGTACTTAGGAATCATGATGGGCAGGACACTTGGCGCTCACATGGTTTTCAATATACATCATTTTCATGGCACTTGCAACAGTGTCGAAATATTGCGAGTCTCATATCCCTGATTAAACGCGGTAAGATCCCGTTATTATGTGTTTTAATTATGAGTTACTGACTACCAGGTGGATATTGTAATTCAAATTATTTATTTCGGCCTTCATCCATATACAGGGTGTTAGTGACATCGTAACAAATACTGAGGGGGATGATTCAGACCGTGAGTTGATATCAAATGGATTTTTCTGTCGGAAAAATCATGAAAATTTGTGTTTTTTTAAATTATTTTCCGTTTCATACTTTTGCGACGTATGATTGTTATCTATTCAGAATCGTGGTCTGATTCATCCTTCAAAGTTTTCGTTACGATGTCACTAACATGTACGTTAGTAACAAATAACTTATATTCTAATATTAGCAATAACTTATACAACTTAAAGCCAATGCGGCTATCCGAGGCATCTGTTTACCTTCCATGGTGAAGCTGCCGGTGCGGATGCGGTCCATGAACGCCGTGATGGGCTCCTTCTTGGACACCGGCTGGAACGGAGCCTTGCCGCACAACATGCAGTACTGAAACAACACAACCAACATATTAGCAGCTGGTGAGACTGCACGTCCCCAACGTGGCCGCACACACTCGCCACTCCTCCGTGCCGTGCACACGCTTAATGCACTCCTTGCATCAGCACCAGACTGTGATCTGGGGGGTTAGAATGGCCACATCGAAGCAATTCATCTAAGAAAGCAATATTGCAATTTGACATTTGCACATATAAAAGTAAGTGCGCAATGCAAACAACTGTCAAATAGCAATATTGCTTTCTTAGATGAATTGCTCCGATGTGGCCATTTTAACCCCCCTGTTTGTGAGTGGACGTATGTGTGCCGCGAGTGTCTGAGGTTCTGCGAGATGATGAATGATGTGTGAAAATTAAATATGTTTTTATATTGTTTACACCTAAGTTTCATATGTTTAATTATCATCATCAGCCCATTAACGTCCCCACTGCTGGGGCACGGGCCTTCCCTATGGATGGATAGGGAGATCGGGCCTTAAACCACCACGCGGGCCCAGTGCGGATTGGTGGTTATTAACGACTGTTAATGCAGCCGGGACCAACGGCTTAACGTGCCTTCCGAAGCACGGAGGAGCTCGAGATGAAAACTTTGTTTTTTTGTGGTCACCCATCCTATAACCGGCCTTTGCGAAAGTTGCTTAACTTCAACAATCGCAGACCGAGCGCGTTTACCGCTGCGCCACCGAGCTCCTCATGTTGTCCTCATGTAATTTTATATTATTGTTTATATTGAAAGTTTCACGGCGCATTGGCGCTTCTACACTGTAAAGTCGTGAAATAATAAATAAATAAATTACATGTTACACAAACACATTGACGAGCTTCACGCTAATTATAAATACAAGGGTCGACCTCCGTGGTGCGGTGGTTGAGCGTTGGGCTCACGATCCGGAGGTCCCGGGTTCGAATCCCGGTGGGGAAATATCACAAAAATGACTTGTCTCTAGTTTGGTTAGGACATTACTGGCTGATTACCAGATCGTCCGAAAGTAAGATGATCCGTGCTTCGGAAGGCACGCTAAGCCGTTGGTCCCGGTTACTATTTACTGATGTAAGTAAGTAGTCGTTACATGAGCCATGTCAGGGGCCTGTGGCGACTCAATAGTAACCCTGATGTTATGAGTTGGTAATTCACCTCACAACCCACACGATAGAAGAATAAGGAAGTACTCACGAATATGACCCCCAAGCTCCACAGGTCGCAGCTGGGCCCGTAGCCGGGGGCGGAGGCGCTGCGGGCGCGGGACACCACCTCAGGAGCTGCGTACGGCAAGCTGGAAGGTACATCACCATCATTAGGCCTAGTTCATCTTGTCAGATGATATACAGGGTGTTAGCGACATCGTAACGAATAGTGAGGGGGATGAATCAGGCCATGATTCTGAGTTGATATCAAGTGGAATTTTCCGTCGCGATATTCATGTACTTATTTTTTAAATTATTTTCAATTCTATACTTTCGCGATGGAAAATTCCACTTGATGTGACCAGGGGGGTTAAAAAGGCCACATCGAAGCAATTCATCTAAGAAAGCAATATTGCAATTTGACATTTGCGCATATAAAAGTAAGTACGCAATGCAAACGAATGTCAAATAGCAATATTGCTTTCTTAATGTGGCCTTTTTAGACAGGCAGTAGACAGTAGCACTAGTCCTTACCTGAAGCAGGGCGTCATCATCCGCTGCCGCTGGTCGCATTCGGGCATGCGCCGCGCGAACCCAAAGTCCACCACCTTCACGCGGGCCTCGTTCAGGCGACAGCTGGTTAGGAGGATGTTCTGCAAGAGATAAATATTCATGTTATCATCACTAATTTAAGAGACACGCTCTTGTCGGTGTAGCATTCTTTTTTAGGGAAACATAGGGCAATGGTTTCCCTCTTGCCTTCCGCCCCGCAGTACTCTGTCTGACGCGAGTGGGATGGCGCCCAGAGTAGTCTATTTCAAAGCCGTACTAGGCCTCCTGTCGTCAGTTGTTAGTTAGTATTGACTGTAACTCATTTTATGTGTCAGTTATTCATGTTATACAGAAAAAAAGTATTATATGAATTATATTTGACTTGATAACGAATAAGCGACCTCTTCTAAGTTGTCTAGTCGTCCAGTCTAGTGGTACTAGTTTGCTTTTTATGCACCGACTAGTCGGGAAAGCTGACTAGTTGCTCAACTTTATATTTTGTAAATTGTTATAAATATTTTAATGTTAAAATGCAGTGATCAGCCTGTAATCTTCTAACTTAACTAGGGATCACGAGTGATTTTTGTGATATGTCCCCACCAGGATTCCGGATGGTGAGCTCTCAGCTCAAGCGCTGGTCCCCAGAGCGTGAAATAAGGAATAATACTACGTATAGAACGGCGTTTCCGCTCCCCACCAGCGGCTGAGCTAGGTTTACCTCACCCCTCGGTTTTACTTTAGTCTTCAATCGTACGGGCGTCAGACGTCACACACACAGAAGCGCGTGTTGATAACGTGAATGTGTAGGGTCTGTGTCTTCTTCTGTAGCGTGGGTTGTGAGGTGGATTACCAACCTCATCTACCCTGGTGTCTTTATTACACTATTGAGCCGCCAAATGCCCCTGGCACGGCTCATATGTATGGAGGTTGTGTGTATGAAGTGTGGGCGTGGGGTGTACCTCGGGCTTGAGGTCCCGGTGCACGGCGCCGCGCGCGGCCAGATGCCTGACGGCCAGCGCCAGCTGCGCCAGCAGGCGCCGCGCCGCGCGCTCGGGCACGCCGCCCGCCAGCTGCGACGACAGCTCGCCGCCCAGGGCCAGCTCCGTCACGATGTACGTGAACGCCTGCACACGGTCACATGGTTAACGTCACATAAGCTAGGGGCCCTCGTAGCCCACTTGGTGGAACGCTTGTCTTTCGTAGGGTAACAAGCTCACTATACTCCGAACGATGTCACTAACACCCTGTATATAGTGAAGTAATAGTTGAGCACGTGATCCAAACATGAATTCGAAAACAAATTCGACAATCATTGATTTAAACTTGTGCTGGATTCGAACCTGCGACCTCAAAGTGAGAGGCAATCGTTCTACTAGGCTTCCACGGCTGAAAACAGCAAATGGGGAAAAGAACCACACATTATGATATAAAAATAAAGATTAGAGCGTAATCGTACTTTTGACGTGTTTGCGAATAGATTTACTGTATGTACATAATTATTTTCATAGATTTACTACTACCGTAGAATGAACATCAGCGCTCAAAAAGTGGGACGCAAAGTTACTGTGTGTGTAAATTACTGGCTCCTGAAATAACAGTTATACTAGTCAGGGCCTTATTTATAATTGTCACTTGTTTGTTGTACTGAATAAACTTTTTTTTCTTTCTTACTGTTAATATAGCGACATTGACAGTACTTTACCTCAGTGCGCGATTAGGCGTTGAAGTGAGCAACACGGGGAAAGTGCATGTTAAAAAGTTGCAAAAATAAAAGCTCAAAGCGAGAATAGAAGGATGGAACATCATATTTCTAATAAGTAATGACATTGTGCATGTTATCATAGTATAAACACTTTAATTTTAGTACTACCGGTCAATCCGAGTCGCAGTATATAACCCGACCGCGTTACGAAGCAACACGCGCTTTATACGTAATAAGTCGATGCGTACTTTCTTAATTTGACACGATTTTATTGAATGTATACACCGCTGTGTACGAATATATAGCTAAACAAGCGCCAAGTTTTCGCCGCATTTTTGTATCAAGCGCTGTATCTACGGTAGTGGTAAATCAATGGTGGCGTCCTTTTAAAATAAACAATTTCTATTTTATACTATAGTTTGACGAGTAAATAAAGAAAACTCACGGAATCATGGAACACTTCGTGCAGCGTGATGATGTAAGGACAGCCCTGACACGCCTTCAGCAGTTCAATCTCTTGCTTAATGTCCTTCTTCTGGGTAGAGATTATCTGTAGAAGAAAAAGAGTTATGATAAAAACCTGGGCATGAAATGGAAAGGTATGGTAAGTTGTAAGTGAATAGTCTACGAAAGGCAGTATACAAAGCGAAGGTTGGTAGTAGGGCTGACAGAAGAAGACCTAGAAGGACGTACATTGACCAAATTGGAGATGTCCTTAGAAAAGGTTCAGTATGATTCACTCTGACCCGCGTGCGTGTATGAAACGATTGATGAATGTGGAGGAAACAAGAGAAGTGTGTCAGGATCGAAGCAAATGGAATTCCATAGTCTCTGCTTACCCCGGTGGGAAATAGGCGTGAGTTTATGTATTACCTTAACAGCATACTCCTTGCCGGTCTGCCGGTGTATACACTTCCTGCAGACTGAGAACGATCCGTCGCCCAGCAGCGGCGAGCTGAGGTCCACCGCGTACTTTTGGAAGAAAGGGGAATCCTGGCAATGTACAAAATTATAATTAGTGGACTGTTACACTTTATTAAAGCTAACACACACTTAACACTTTATAAATATTAGTGTTTACACTTTATAAAACTTGGCTTATCGAGCAGGCATTATATTTTAATGTAAATTGAATTCCGTAATAATATTTAATATAAATAACCATTTTTTTTATTTATGTTATCATTTAAATTGACAAAATTAATCTTATTACAATATTTCTAAACAAAATAATATTATCAATATAAGCGATAAGGCCGCCATTGCTATGTACCTAGTTAAGAGTCTTTTGTAATTATTTCTTTTATTTTGTGCAATAAAGTATATTTATATATAATTATAAATTATCAATTCAAGACTTTACGCGTCTAATCGTCAAACAATCCCCATTAATCAATCATTATTTATTCATTTATTTTTTATTCATTCATTGTCATGATTGCAGTCATATCCCACGGCTAAAATATTTATGTACTCACATTTCAAATATAAATGAAATGAAATTGGGTCGTGTACGGTCACGAGCATTAATATGTATACACTTTGGTACCATGTCACATTAACTTTTTTGACAAACTGAACTGTAAGTCTCACTAAATGTCAAATATGTTCGTGCGACAGAGTCCTAAAGTGAGTACATTATATTGCTCATGACTGTACTAGGTTCAAATGCTGCACCGACAAGAGCGTGGCTCTTAAATTGATGATGATGATGACTAGGTTCAAGATAAATTATGTAATTCTGATTACTAAATAAAGACAAATCTAAAAGTAAAGAAAACCATTTTCTTTTTTCTATTTAACTTATTTATGAGTTTTAATCAAGAAAAACGTAATAATAAGTGCGACATTTTATCAAGTTATCCTATGTCGTCACAGTGTGTTTTTTTCATACAATTTCCTTAGTAATTTCGTGTTAAGTAAAAAATAACTGATTTGTCTAGTTGGAAACTAACCTATTACATGAGTTGTCAGTTTCAGCCAATCACAAGATAGGATTTATATTATGTCAAATGTCATCTGTTATTGTAGAGTGTGTTACCTTGGCGACCCATCCTTTCAGCTTGTCATGCTTCTGTCCGGTTGCCTGCATCCAGATCTGGTCAGAGATGATGTTCTCGGAGAACAGGATGCTCGGTGCTACGTATGAGTATCCTTCAACCAACGTACATTGTTTATCAATATTTGTATATCATATCTAAAGAAGATGTCTATAGAAGGAAGTAATGCAAAAAATATCTGACGGTCCACGGAAAAATATCGGCTCCTGAAGGATGTAACATACGATCCTGACGACCCAATTACTCTAGCCATAGAGGCGGCCAATCACCTCGCGACATCAAACACTTCAGGACCCCATACCAACCCCGCCGGCGTGGTCGACGATTAGCCTCATTCAGAGCCCCGCTAGGGTCGATAAACTTTTTTCAAATAACATGACGCCCTGAGCCGAGGTTCGCGCCCAACTGGGCACCCTTAAGCTTCTTAACAATTTTTTTGTGGGTGAGAGTCTTCAGCGCTCCCCATTTGTCCGGCCAAGTAGTTAATACCATTTATGGCAAATCCACAATAAGTCATGTCAAAAAAGAAGGATCTACTGTTGTCTATAAGAAGAAATTTATTATTTTTCAGTTGTAGAGCTCACCTAAGAAGAGCTTGTCGCTGTGCTTGGGCGCCTGCGCAGGGGAGTCGGTGGGCGGCATGCGCGTGAACTCGTCCGCGAAGTTGCAGGTGTCGGCCGCGTGCGCCAGCGTCGGCACGAACGGGGCCGGCACCGCGCGCCGCGACACTGCGTCCCAGTCGAGGTTCTGCAAGAGTTGCGAGGGTTAGCATGACATAACGTGGGGTAGAAGCACATCCATCGCTAAACTAAATAGTGATGGATTTTCTTCTCTCGTGTGGCTTTTTACAGATATTCTGTTCTCACTTTGAAAACGTTTCTGGCAATAAAAAAGCGTAAAAAAAACATGTAAAAAGAGCTTTATTACCTAACCTTTAGGCAGATAAGACCATAGTGCAGTCATGAGTAATATCATGTACCCGCTTTAGAACCCTGTCGCTCTATCATATATGACATTTAATGAGACTTACGGTTTAATTCGTCAAAAAAATAATGTGACATGGTACAAGATAGAACAATTTCAAAAAGAAAAGCATCCAGTCTCCTTACTATTAAAGATATTTTATAACGGGAACATTCCCGGGAACTGATATTAGCCAATCCGGGACCAACAGCTTAACGTGGCTTCCGAAGCACGGAACCATCTTACTTTCTCGGGCAATCAGGTCATTCAAGACAATGATAGTCATGAATCGTCTGAAGCAGACTTATAAGGCCTATGATGATGAGCTGGATTTTCTTTAAAATATCCTGGATCTGGTCGCGGTATGTACTCCTGGGGCTACCTCTTCCTATTCTACCACCTCCAACCGCATCATAAATTGTAACAGTAATCTAACCTGGAAAAACGGGTGCCTCTTGAGTTCATCGGCGTCTTCATCGCCGCCGCCCAGCCGCCTGCGAGGGTCCTTCACCAGCAGTCTGGAATATGACAAGGTATAACAAGGTTAATATTTATTTTTTACCTTTAATGGGTTTGCTCTTGGCCTCAGACTTGCCCGAAGGCATTGACGAGGCCTAAGATGGAGCTTGCCCAGAAGGTGCCTGTTCACTTTGGCCTTGAAAGCACCCGGGCTTTAGGTATTCGTAAATACAGAAGACGGCAGCGAATTCCACTTTGTAGCAGTGCGCATAATGAAGGACGATGCGAAGCGCTTTGTCCGAATAGTTGGGATATCCACCAAATAGGGATGGAACCCGGACGTATGTTTGGAACTCCGAAGATAAAAGGGGGATGGTAGAATGAGCTCGTGTAGATCGCGGGCATACTCCCCGAAGTACAGTCTGTAGAATACCGACATACTGGCGACTTTTCGCCGATGTGCTAAGCACCCGAGGTGCTGAATACCAGCTGTTACCCGAGTCTTCGTTCGCGTGAAACCTTCCTATTAATATTAAAACTATACAAGTTTCCGTGGTCCAGTGGCATAGAATAAGGAATAGAACGGCAACTCTCCGCTCTGCACCAGCGTCTGAACTAGGTTTACCTCTCCCCCCTCGAACATAGCTTAGACTTGAATCGTATGGTGTCAGACGTCACACACACACACACACACAGATGCGATGTAGTGTCTGGGGTGTGCCAGTGGTTAGAGCGTCAGGCTCACGATCTGGAGGTCCGGGTTCGATTCCCGATAGAGACATTGTCGAAATCTCCATAGTAATTTCGTGTTTGGTTACTTGAACACCAGCTTGTTATTTATATACTCACTTCTTGATGAAGTCTTGCACTTCTGGGCTAACATCCGTGGGTACGGGATAGCTGCAGCGGACAATACGCTTGGTGATCTCCTGTTGGGTATTCTTCTCGCCCTCCACCGTGAAGGGGGAGGCTCCTGTCAGCAGCTCGTATGTGAGGACGCCGACTGACCACCAGTCTACTGCCTGGAGACAAAGAGAAAGATTACGTCAGACGTGACGGTTTAATCCACGGAATAGAAGAAAGAGGATGCATTAACGCGCATTTTGTATGAGAACCGCTGTCGCCGGTTCAACCCACCCGTTTCCTGCTGCTTCTGCAAACAGACAACTACGATAGCTCTACTGCTTCTCAAATTCCATAGTCGCTTTACAATGTATATTTTATGTGATAGACTGCAATATCATTATTTTCCGTAAGATACTGCAATTCTTTTTTGGAAACATATAAACACACACGTATATATTCCTAGCGACCCGCCCCGGCTTCACTCGGGTGCAATGCAGAGGAAAAAATGAAATTATTTACGACATCACATTAAAAACCTCAAAAATAACAGTATTCCCCCACTATTTAATGGATGTTATTATTATAAACCTTCCACTTGAATCACTCTATCTATTAAAAAAACAGCATCAAAATCCGTTGCGTAGTTTAAAAGATTTAAGCGTACATAGGGATAATTATAGGGACAGAAAAAGCGACTTTGTTTTATACTATGTAGTGATAAAATAAAATATTATTTACAAGACACACAAGGCATATTTACATTAGGTAACTTATGAAAACAAAGAGTAGAGGCCTAAGCACCGGTCGTTTATAAAAAAACAACGTTGACAAATTGTACATATCGGTATATTTCATAATAATAATTTAAAATAGATAACAATTTGTGGTCGCGGTTTGTACCTCACGTCCGCTTTACAAACTGTGAACCAATTTTGTGGTTTAAATAAATTATTATTCTAACACACCATATTTTAAATACGTCAATTTAATTATTGACAAAATATAATTTTGTGCCCGGTTAGTGACAATAGGCTCACCCCCTAATATATGGGACTTAACCGGACCTAACAACTAATAATAGAGTAGGTGTATACATATTACACATAGCTGGCGAGGAGTAGGTGTATATACTATATTAAATCTATTGGAGACTAGAGCTCTATCACTTGGAAGGGTTATCTACTCTCGTGTTGTAATAAAACGATCAGGGGACTGTAAAAACTGGTAATTTGTTCTAAGAAAATAAGAGAAAAAAGGGGCGCTGTCAGCTGTTCCGCCGAGATCGTCGCAGTGTTCTCGTAGCGGCGCGCAGACCCGTTGCTGTAACATTGTAAAGACGCTCAAGCGCGTTACACCCCTTATGCCGCTCGTCGGGTGGGTTTTACCCCTTCGCGATACAGGCGTGATGCTATGTTATGCTATTACGTAGCACAACCGTACATCCGTTAGTCTCAACGCTCGGTGATTCTAGGTACAAAGTTGGGTGAAAGTAGTCGTATCTAGTTTGGCAACCATATTGTAATTTATAGACTCGCAGATACCGCGACTGTATACAAGCTAGGAAGCAGGAAGCCGGCGCACTTGGACATAAATTGTTTATTATACAGTGTGTAGTTTTTCAGACCCGACAAACTTTAAGGGTTCTACGAGTAATTTCATCGAGAAAACACCCCCTGAAATCTCAATAAGATTTTTGCTGTTTTTTTTTTTAAAAAAAAATAAAAATTAGATTAGGTGCTTTTAACTATTTTATGTACCTTTTTAGCAGTTGTGGATATTTTTATTCGATAAAGACGACTTTTTGCAGATAAAAGCATTATATTTCATGTCCGTAAGGCCTTTAAATCTCGAGATATGAATTTTTATAAAGAAGAAGAAAATCTAAAATTTTAAAATGGCCGCCATTTCTAGTATATCGAGATTTCACCCAACATATGGGGGTGTTTTCTCGATGAAATTACTAGTAGAATCCACCCTTAAAGTTAGTCAGGTCCGAAAAACTACACACTGTACAGGGTGTTTGTTAGTGACATCGTAACGAAAACTTTAGAGGGATAATTCAGGCCATGATTCTGAGTTGATATCAAGTGGAATTTTCTGTCGCAAAAGTATGGAAAGTATGGAACAATGTACCTCCCATATCCTGTATACATCCTATGTAAAACTGTGACTTGCAATAAACGATTATGATTATGTGTGATGCATATATATCTATAATAATAATCTATATAATTATGGATCTACCTACTTCAATCTCATCAGTGTTCCCGTGATCATGGCACTTGCAACAGTGTCGATATATCGGGAGTCTCATATCCCTGCTTTATGCGGTAAGAACCAGTTATTATGTGTTTTAATTATGATTATTATCATCACGCACTAGGTACCACAGGACGGACACCGTAGACGTGGTAGACCCCGGAAACGATGGCGTGATGATCTCGACGGTTATCGAAAAGACTGGATAGAGCTCGCACAGAACCGGGATACTTGGAAAGATTTGGGGGAGGCCTTTGCTCAGCAGTGGGATCATACAGGCTAATAATAATAATAACCGCGTAAATTTAAAACAGTGGTGCTAATTCCTGTAAATACCATCTAATTTTATTTTAAGTTATATCTGTCATTTTCTTATCCGCCGAAAAGGAAAGGGACGGGTAATCGACAAGCATAAAATTTATGGAACACACGTCAATTTTAAGCACAAATCTAAACCAACCGTCTAAAAATTTTACGTCCGTCAATAACCCGACACAGTTAAGTGGACAGCACGTCAAACGGATTGCATACCAGCGACGTACCTTTTGATTCGCCCGGGTTATTCATTCATTTACTCATTCTTCCTAAAATTAAGAGCTGTGAATCATCCGTCCCTTTCCTTTTCGACGGATATGAAAATGACGGATATAACTTAAAATAAAATTAGGCGATGTCTGCAGGAATCGGGGCCAATGTATATCTATAATATCATACAATTAATAATTTATACTTTAATGCATGTTCTGTATCAATAGTCTGTCCTAAATGTAAAGGAGTTCACAATTATTTATTTTGCATACATTTAAAACTTACACCGAGGAGCTCGGTGGCGCAGCGGTTAAGAGGAGCTCGGTGGCGCAGCGGTTAACGCGCTCGGTCTGCGATTGTTGAAGTTAAGCGACTTTCGCAAAGGCCGGTCATAGGATGGGTGACCACAGAAAAAAAAAGTTTTCATCTCGAGCTCCTCCGTGCTTCGGAAGGCACGTTAAGACGTTGGTCCCGGCTGCATTAGCAGTCGTTAATAACCACCAATCCGCACTGGGCCCGCGTGGTTGTTTAAGGCCCGATCTCCCTATCCATCCGTAGGGAAGGCCCGTGCCCCAGCAGTGGGGACGTTAATGGGCTGGTGATGATGACATTTAAAACTGCATTTCATATTTTGTTTTGTATAATGATATAAGATTCATGCTTGTATTGAAACTTTCTTAAATAATTTGGGCCGATGTTTATGTTTAGTATAATGATGTATAAATAAATCTTACAGAGATATGCGTAGAAAGTTACATTAGCATAATGGACCTTGCGCTTATCACAGACCGAATCTTTCAATGACAGATAATTATTGTTATCGGATAATATACGTTTTAGCCTTGACATAAGCGAATTGTCGCCTTACAAAGAAAACCAAGTAAATGCCATTTTGGAAATTTACATTCTCAAAAGAAAATAAAAAATCTATCTATCTACTCAGCCTGTATCCACCCACTGCTAGGTATAGGCCTCCTCTCTTTCACGCCATCCTTTCCGGAACTGTGCAAGTCTCATCCAAAATAAATATATTTAAAAAAATAAACAAAACAAGAGAAGTACGTCAGGATGGAAGCAAATATAATTCCGTAGTCTCAGTTCACCACGGTGCGAAATAGGCGTGAGTTTATGTATGTATGTACAGTCATGAGCAATATCATGTACCCACTTTAGAACCCTGTCGCACTATCATATTTGACATTTAACGAGGCTTACGGTTTAAACTGTCAAAAAAGTTAATGTGACATGGTTGCAAAGTGTATACATATTAGTACTCGTGACCGTATATGTACATTCTGATGTGATTTTCTTCAACAAAACCTCGATTTCTTTCAGTTCATTTGAACCCCGGTTTGAACGGCCTCCGTAGTTCAGTGGTTGAACGTTGGGCTCACGATCCGGAGGACCCGGGTTCGAATCCCTATATACATATCACAATAATCACTTTGTGATTCCTAGTCTGGTTAGGACATTACAGGTTGATCACCTGATTGTCCAAAAAGTAAGATGATCTGTGCTTCGGAAAGCACATTAAGCCGTTGGTCCCGGTTACTACTTAGTGATGTAAGTAAGTAGTAGTTACATGAGCCTTGTCGGCATGATTGTTTTTCTAATTTAATTGCCAGTTTGATGTTTTTTCCTGTTCTTTTATAAAAAATAATTTCCTTCTTTCTTTCTTATATCCGTAAGAAAAACTTCCTTAAAAGAATTATTAATAAAACATTCGCTACTACTCCTTTTACGATATAAAATTGTAAAGTCCTTTCAAAGAGTAACTCTTTTACGGAATCCGATTTAAGCGGTCATCATACTATCCGATCCACAGATAATCTATCCTGGGTGATGGGTCAAGGTTACAGGCTCTTTAAAATGGTGGCTGTAACCATGGTAACCACGTTTCAAGCGATCGCCTAGGCCGTGACCTTGACGGCACCTCCAGTGATCCATATACGGGTCATGACGGACTAGCACCATACGTCCGTGACCCATACATGGGTCACTAAGAAACCACCAGGTACAAAGGGCGGGTGCTCCCCTAGGATCTCGGGTAACTTAAAAGTAGTGAATAATATGCGGGACTTACAAGGAAGCTTCTATGCTGTTCTGGGATCAAATAAAAAACGTAGAACACGTTCAGCCGCATGTCGTAAAATCCGACAGAGGGATTGTGTCCTCTAAATGACGGACTTATGTTATGGGTTATAGGCTGATCCCTTATCACCATAAGGTTCATCATATCCATCTTAGGATTTCGTATCAACAGTGGCTGCAGGGTGTCTTTGATTACTTGTGGTTCTGCCCACCCCATTAGGGATTACGGGCGTGAGTTTATGTATGTATGTACAAGGAAGTCGAAACCTTTTGTATGGGGACTGTCTACGTGTTAAAAAATATCCACAAATGAATCGTACTTTTTCCTTACAAAGTTTACAAACACTGAAAACTCAAATACCTAACGATGCGCCGTAACCTTCCACGAGAGCTAGCCGACCTCGCCGCTACGACGTTCAAGGTTCAATTCTCGGCGCGCACTTCGCACGAAACCCGACTCTATTGCCAACCCTATACGCTTCAATTTTTAAAATTAATGCAGCAAAGTTTCGCACAGGTGTGAGTTTCATCACGCTATTTGTCTTCCGGGGGTAGGTACTTGTCAACATCGAATAACTTCAAAATTGACTGTTTGCAAATTTATACAAAGTTACATAACATAAGCTCATGTGTATATTCACAATTGGGTTAGTCAGAAGTACATTTACTATATAGCGCACAAGATGAACTAAGTACCCACGCCTCACCGAGCTTTCTGTTAGACTAACGTGATAGGTGATGAGCAGTATCGCGGGGGTGTATAGAGGGGATGAGGTCGGCGCTCGATACGAATTAGTGGGGGGGCGGAAATTTATAATTTTATACGCAGTATTATTCTATGCAAGGACCTGATAACATACATACATACATAAACTCACGCCCGTAATCCCTAATGGGGTGGGCAGAGCCACAAGTAATCAAAGACAACTTGCAGCCACTGTTGATACGAAGTCCAAAGATGGATATGATGAACCTTATGGTGATAAGGGATCAGCCTATCGCCCATAACATTAGTCCATCATGTTAGAGGACACAATCCCTCTGTCGGTTTTTACGACATGCCCGGGAAGAGAAGCAGCTGAACGTGTTCTATGTTTTTTATATGCTCCCAGAACAGCATAGAAGCACCTGATAACCTATTTCAAAAAAACTTATTAATAAATACGAGTACAAAATCGTATTGCGAAAATGAATTCTATTCCAATAGCAAATGCCGTTTACATTATTAAATCCAGTTGTAACCTTCGCCTTAAGTCGCACGTGGCAAAGTATCCTCGTGCCATAATATTGATTCAAACGCGGAAAGGGTTTTTTTCTAACTTCTTTACGAAGCGTAGAGTTTGTATTTATATACTGTTTCAGCTATTGTTTATCGGCCTCTGTGTTCCCCTCAGTGGGCATTATCGGCCTCTGTGGTCCAGTGGTTGGGCGTTGGGGTCACGATCCGGAGGACCCCGGTTCAAATCCCGGTGGGGACATATGACAAAAATTACTTTGTGATCTCTAGTATGGCAAGAATATTAAATTTGAATACTGCGAGTGAGTTTCCGGAGAGTGTAATTAAATATTCGTCAATCATTTTCTTTGGCTCATTTTCAATAATAAGTCGCGTAGATTTGCCTCGGATGGCACGCACCACTTGGTCGGACAAAAGTGGTCTGCCTCTAACCAATCTTTAACTAACGGGAATAATAAAGTAATTTGTAACGGTCTCACGCCTATTTCCCACCGGGGTAAGCAGAGACTATGGAATTCCATTTGCTTCGATCCTGACATACTTCTCTTACTTCCTCTACATTCATCAATCGTTTCATACACGCACGCCGGTTCAGAGTGAATCATACTGAACCTTCTCTAAGGACTTCTCCAATTTGGTCAATGTACGTCCTTCTAGGTCTTCTTCTGCCAGCCCTACTACCAACCTTCGCTTTGTATACTGCTTTGACTATTCATGTAACTTATCATACCTTTCTATTTCATGCGCAGGTTTTTATCAAAACTCTTTTTTCCTTACTTCTCTTGCTTCCACCACATTCAGTGGGAAATAGGCGTGAGTTTATGTATGTATGTTTATGTATGTATATGTTGTAAAGGTTTCGTATTGCAGTGGTAACACTTCTCGGACTTATCAAACGTTACCAATGTAAACGAAGACAACTAATTATTATTGTCGGCCGGAAACCCGGTTAGTATATCTACTTGCGAGTGTGCGAATGTACTACGCTTTGTTGGGAAAGCCCGCATAACACGCGCATAAAACTATACAATAAGATCTACCGAAAACCTACCTGAAAAAATTAAAAACGGACCTACTAAAATAAGGACTTGTCAATTGGGTCGTGTACTAGGTTCAAGATAAATTAAGAAATTCTGATTACTAAATAGAAGACACATCTAAAACTAACGAAATACATTTTCTTTTTTCTATTTAACTTATTTATGAATTTTAAACAAGAAATAATAAATAATCAGTCCGACATTTTATCACGTTATTCTATGACGTCACAGTGTGTTTTTCATACAAATTCCATAGTCATTTCGTGTTTTGACGTTTAATAAAAAGTAACTGATTTGACTAGTTGGAAAGTAGCCTATTACGCGAATGGCTAATTAATAGCTTTTATAATACTTATTAGTGAATTTTTGTACTTTTAATATTTGCATGTTAATAATAATCAGCAGGATAGAGATTCTGTGACACTGACTTGTACCATATGGTGACTCTGCACCTACCTATCCTAAGCGAATAAATTATTTCTAGTAGTTGTGTCCTAATCCTAATCCTGAGGAGCTCGGTGGCGCAGCGGTAAACGCGCTCGGTCTGCGATTGTTGAAGTTAAGCAACTTTCGCAAAGGCCGGTCATAGGATGGGTCACCACAAAAAAAAAGTTTTCATCTCGAGCTCCTCCGTGCTTAGGAAGGCACGTTAAGCCGTTGGTCCCGGCTGCATTAGCAGTCATTAATAACCATCAATCCGCACTGGGCCCGCGTGATGGTTAAGGCCCGATCTCCCTATCCATCCATAGGGAAGGCCCGTGCCCCAGCAGTGGGGACGGACGGTAATGGGCTGATGATGATGATGAGTTGTGTCCTAAGTACCTACTACAGGTACATGCCAAAGGAAAAATGCAAACACGACAAATGCGTTTCTGAGGTAAGTGACCTAACCTGTATTGGGCTTATTTTCCTTTCGTGGGTTGGAAGGTCAGACAGGCAGTCGCTTCTGTAAAAAAACCGGACCTGTCAAATTTTAAGGTTAGGTAAGCGGACCCCGTGAAAGGGGAATAACGCTAGGGAGATAATGAAAAATGCTACAGCACCTAGATATAGGTAATAATATGAGCTAGACAGACCGTTTCTGACCTCGAGTCAATTTGTCCAAACCAATGTCAAGCGAATTGTCCTCATGGGGTTACATGATGGTTTTAAATTGGGGATTATTGTTATGGTATTTTACCAGTTTTTTGTTTTTAATGGTATTATGGTGGAGCAAAGTGGCAGAGTATGGAATATTGTTGTTTATTTCTATAAAATTGTTATTGAAACTCAGAATATTGTTTTCACTCCACAAATATCCACAGTCGTCGGGAATGCATTCCATTTAGGTTTTATTTAGGATTTACAGGATTTTTATTTATTTATTTGTAGGTACACAATGAAACAGACACAAGAAACATACAAAGAAAACAGATAGTACAGGCAAGCTTTTCTCTAAACAAAGAGATTTCTTCCAGCTTACCTACGTGACAAGAGAGACTTTTTCGAGAGATTTTTTTTTTCAATACTCGTCCGCGCGGGAATTGGAAGACTAATGACTAATGATTATGTTTAACAAGAAATCATTAAATACAGACCATGCGCCCGCGACATTACATTGGTAAATCCGAGACTCTTGTGCCATTACTCAATGAGAGACTTTCCAGGCTACGTTCACCAAAAACAATATAGATGGCGTTGTATAAAGCTCTAACGTCATAATTACCTATTTTCTCACTACTCGGGTAATAAATCCAAAATAGAATGTAATGGCAGAAGCGTATATAAAAATAATTGTTGCTTGATATTTGGCTCACATTATGTATAGAATTATGTTGCTACCTATATTGCTTTTGCGGCTATATCCGGCTCGAAGGACCACAAAAATGTTCACTATTTTGGTTCTTTAAAGAATGTTCTAATGTTGCGGGGCGTTATAAACAAAAAGTCAAAAAAAAAAAAAAAATTAAAAATATTTTTCAAAATTGGCTTACAGACTTAGCGCTTTTTGAACGTCAAAATATTAAATTAAATTTTATGTAACTAGCTGTAATACTACTACCACATCAGAATCTGTAACGCTGAGGGAAAGACAGAAAACCTCCACTTCTCCAAGTCACTTTTATAAGCACTGGTCATTTATTAAATGATAGAAAATAGTCACAAAACATAATACACGTATTGACGCTGCGGAGGTATGGGCGAACAGAGAGCGAGAATGAAGAAAGTAATGAATTTTGTATGAATCCTGTGAATGAATACTAAACAGGTGTAATAAAAAAACCTCATCATTTATACCCAAAACCAAAGAAGATGCATACGTCTGTTATCTATGAAATTAAAAGTAAAATATTTACAGTGCCATCTATATTGTTTTTGGGGAACGTAGCCTGAAAAGTACCTCATTACCTGTGTTATCATTACGCGTGAACTTCACACGAAACGACAACAGTGTGAAGTTAGCTGCTGAGAGGTCGCGTGCACCGAGCATGGTTCATCAGTGTTGCCATTTTAGCGCTTTTGGAGCTACAACTAGCGCTTTTCTGGGTCATTAAAATAACATAATATATGAATCTATAACTATAATGCGAAACTTGGACACTGACACAGAAAGACAGAGAGAGACTAGAGGCCTTTGGAACGTGGTGTTGGAGGATGGAAAGAATAAATTGGTACGAAAGGGTTACTACTGAGGAAGTGCTAGTAAGAGTAAAGGGAAAGAAGCAAATATTGTGAGGTGTAGAGGAAAGAAGAGGCAAGATGACTGGACTCTTAATAAGACACGACGAATTTATTATAAATACCATGGAAGGGAAGCTACAAGGAAAGAAAAGAAGGGGAAGACCAAGAAGAGTTTACATGGCGCAGTTTAAAGAGAAGGCGAACGTCGTGTCTTATAAGGATGTGAAAGAATTTGCCTTTGATAGACAAGAATGGAGAATGCTACACCGACAAGAGCGTGGCTCTTAAATTAATTATACAGAATGTCTCACAATTTGTCTTGATAAATGTAGCACAAAAACATACTTTATTAAAAATTTAATCGTCTAATAAACTAGCGCTTTTCTCGCTCTAACAGCGGTAGCAAGTCTCATTGTCTTATGCAAGCGGCGCGGGAGTTGGTACGCTGCGCCATTCCTACTATTTAGAGCGGCATACAAACCTACTTGCGCAGTGTTTGCGTTGCAACAAAAATGGGTCTGTTTTAATTGCATGTAAATACTGATCGAGTTTATGTTTGTTTGCAGGAAGGACAGTGGATCGGATGCAGTAGGTGACCTCCATGAGTTAGTTTAGAAACGTATAGAAAGAAGAAACGTATAGAAGCTTTTGAGATGTGGTGCTACTGACGTATGCTAGCTATAGGTTAGACTCAACGGGTTACCAATGAGGAAGTTCTACGGCAAGTTCAAAGAAAATGCAAACTTTTGCAGACAGTCAAAAAGAGAAAAGTTGCATATTCAGGGCAAATTCAAATTCAAAAATATCTTTATTCAGTAGGTAACATTGTTACACTTTGAATCGTCAATTTTTACATAAAGAACGTCTCAGCCGCCTAAAACTACTGCAGCTTCTAACAACCTGTATAGCCGGGGAAAAGAAGCTGCAAGAAAAACCTCGGCACAGGGCCCTAGACGTTCTTTAAAAAAATAAAAATTTTGAAAAGACCCACGACGGTAAAAATCTCATCGAAAAAGAATAAAATAACTCAAAACCCCCGACTTAACCCAATTATTATGTAACGAAATATTATATTAGACTTAAAAATACTTTCTAAAAAAGAGTAGATATCTCGAGACATCGGTAATAGATATACTTAAGTACCTAAACAATGAATATGGATGTTTACAGTTTTTTCCTAACGTGTCTGTTTCTCGAAGATATACTTAAATGTAGCGATAATAATTTTACCATAATACATAACCGAGGAATATCCGTCGGGGGCTGCCTTTTCTATATATTCAACAAAAATTTAATCATACTTATAAGTGTATTTTATGTCGTCGTTAAACATCTACAATTCTTCAATAATTGTATTCACGTCACTAGAAAAACTTTAGCTGGGTTAATGGCATTGGGATAAGGGTAGGAAGATGATGATGTTACGTTTGTTATTTGTTGAGTTTATGTATGTTATTTATTTTGCAAGTTGTAGTGTTGGAATGCGAATGCTAGCCAATACGTGAGTTTCCGGAAGAGTCCATTCAGACGAGCACGCGAGGTCTTCTTCAGTGTAATTTGCCGCAATCACGTTTACTACGCATTTGGCCGGCCCAGTGTGGCGTTTGTTGTTTTTATTATTTTTACAACTATTGCGTTTATTATTGCTTTCCTTATGTAACAGTAAACACATAGGTATCTAGACGCTTATCCTTATAGACACTAAACTTGATTTTACGAGTTTTTTTCATGACATAATCTCACGACTATATCCCAATTGAAGAGTGAGCGTTACATCCATCGCTACATGAACTAAGCACCCACACATCACCGAGCTTTCTATTAGACCAACGTGATAGGTGAGCTGTATCGCCGTCTATAATGATCGAGCCAACTGTGTTAGTGAGAACTGCACTTAAGAAAAAATAATAACTCATTGGTGCAGTTCCGGTACAAGGTTTTTATCGATATATTGGAACAAAATAATGTGTTGTTTTTTTTCTGCTGGGCACATACCTCCCCCTACTTTTCCATTCCTTTCTGCCACGAGTTTTTGCTCAATCTCTCTCCACTCTTTGGAGAGTTTACGTGTGTACGTATGTACCTAATACTACTCTGATTTCGCTTATAGTTGTTGATACGTACGCCATAGAGGCAGCCAATCAGCTCGCGACACCAAACACTTCAGGACCCCGATACCGACCCCGCCGGCGTGGTCGACGATTTCCCTCATTCAGCGCTTATTTTTCCTCTCAGACGACGCCCTGAGCCGAGGTGCGCGCCCAACTGGGCACCCTCAGGCCTGTTGTCTTAAACGTTGTACCGGGTGAGAGCCTTCAGCGCTCCCCATTTGTCCGGCCAAGTAGTTAATGCCATCTGCGGCAAATCTACAATAAGTCACGTCAAAAAAAAAAAATGTTGATACGTACGATATTCTTGTCTGTACATTATTGTTATCATATATTAATCTCGAACCACGCGACTATTTATTAACCTTGTTGTTTATTTCCTCGAGCCACAGTGGTTACCGTGGTCTAAGAAGACCAGGTATGTTCAAGTGACAACTAACATTTCAAGGTTAGCCCGGCCCACGACTAATATTTTTCCATTAACTTTGCAAGAACATTTTGAACATTTAGTAAAAGAGTTACTTACAGTTTTAAGTTTTTTTTATATGTAACAAGTAATAGTAATTAAATACATCAGTCAGTAATTGACTTATTTTACAACAATTTATAATCAGGTTCCAAAATCAATTAGAGACATAACATGTGATTTGACATTTAAAAAGGAACTATTTACGTTTCTGGTAAACAACACCTTCTATTCAGTTGACGAATTTTTTGTCCTGAAATGAACTGACTTAATCTTTTATACTCTAACTTATATATTATTATTTATTGTGACAATTATTAATAATAAATTTATATCTTTAATAATGTAAAAAATATAATAGGGCATGCATAATTAGTAGAGAATTCTAATGTTTAATTCGTTTATAATATTAATGTTTAATTAATTTATATTTGTACGCCGACTGGCAGATCACAGCGCTCTAACCTATATATATGTATAACAACCTACTCTACCTGTGTTTCACAAATAAATAAATTTGTAATTTGTAATATTTACGTCCTTGGAATGTTGGAGATACCAATTTAATGGTAACACGATGGTAACACATACGTCATCAATGGGCTAGCATTGGCGGCTTGTCATAGGATTGAGCATACCTGATTTTCTTATACCATGGTGGTTACAATTTATACTACTATACTATATTACTACATCTATGATACACCTAATTGTGCAATGCGCCAATGTAAACATGTCGCATCGATGTAAAGAATATTACGTTTATAGAGATTATTAACGTTAATAATTTAATTGAATTACAATACTAATTGACTACTAAGTTGGACGGGAAGGGTTACTAATGAAGAAGTGCGGAAACGAGACAAATATAGACAGTTATTGAGGACAGAAGAAGCAAGATGATTTGACACATACATACATAAACTCACGCCCGTATTCCCCGAAGGGGTGGGCAGAACTACAAATAATCAAGAAACTATTTGCAGCCACTTTTGATACATAGTCCTAAGGTGGATAATGATAAACCGTATGATGATAGGGGATCAGCCTATCGCTCTTACAGATGATCCATCATGTTCGACAGGACGCTGTCCCTTTGTCGCCTTTTAGGGCATGCCCGGGAAGATAGGCAGCTGAACGCATTTTATGTTTACCTAATATGAAACGACGAATTAATTAAAAACATCATAGAAGGGAAGCTACGAGGAAAGAGGGGAAGGGGAAGACAAAGAAGAGCTTACATGAAACAGATTAAAGAGAAGGCGAACGTTGTGTTTTTTAAGGAAGTGAAAGAATTGGCCCTTGATAGACAAGAATGGTGAATGCTATACAAGAGCGTGGCTCTTAAATTAGTGATGAAGATGACACGAATTCAAGTTTGGATTAATATTCATTCAAAAATCTGACTTGTCGGTGCATTCTCCATGCTGCTTTTTAGGGAAAAATAGGGCAGTGGTTTCGCTCTTGCCTTCCGCGCCAATGTATGTTATATTATAAATACAAAATACAAATTTATTGCACACACAGAAGAAACATACACTTCTAGCCTATTTACCACTGAGGTAAGTTTTTATTTGTAATCATTGAACCCTTAGGGTCCGCGGATCCAATTTGGGAAAGGCTGGCAGCCCATAGTGATCTCCCCACCCTCTCCCGCCGCGGCCGCCGATCACGTGCCAAATGGTCACGTGATCACCACGCAGGCACGTGGGCGCGACACGTTGGTAACACTACGTGCTCAACTGCGTTTCTCTTGGGGCTGTCACATGTTCCAATTTGGGTATTTCTTCTCCATGGTCTAGTGGTTAAAGCGTTAGGCTCACGATCTGGAGGTCCGGTTCGATTCCCGATGGGGACGTTGTCTAAATCACTTTGTGAGACTGTCCTTTGTTTGGTAAGGACTTTTCAGGATTGAATCACCTGCTTGTACGAAAAAGTAAGATGATTCCGGGCTTCGGAGGGCACGTTAAGCCGTTGGTCCCGGCTATTAGCCGTAAAAACACCTCCATCAATCCGCAGTGGAGTCGGCATAGTGGAGTATGCTCCATACCCCCTTCGGTTGATTGAGGGGAGGCCTGTGCCCAGCAGTGGGACGTATGCAGGCTCATTACATGGGATTACATACAAATCACACCCAAAATGCTCTAGCAACAGTCTGAGCGCAGCTAAAACAATCTGAAACGATGTTTAAACTGATAAAACATGTTTAATAAACATTCGCCGGATAAAACAAGCTCTAATATCCTAAGTGCCTTGTAAACTACGGCCTTGAGACGGCAGGTCGGCCTTCGTACCTAGTCTGGCAAAAAATCCAAGGACCCTTTCAGACAGAATAAGTATAGTAAATAGGTATCTAATTAGACCGACTATATTCTAGGATGTACATACACATACATAAACTTACGCCTATTTCCCACCGGGGTAAGCAGAAATTATACAATTCCATTTGCTTCGATCCCGACACACTTCTCTTGCTTCCTCAATATTCATTAAACGTTTCAATTTACTGAACCTTTTCTAAGGAGATCTCCAATATATCAAAAATAATTCATCTAAGATGTACTGCCTTTATTAAAAACATAACATAGCATCTCGCCTCTATTCCTTTAAGTGGTAGGTAGCGGTGTATAGTACACATCTACTCATCACCAGCTATGTCTAAGTCCCTATTGCCATTAGCCGAGCACAAATCCTGGAGACCAAATTATCATCACTAATTTAAGAGCCACGCTCTTGTCGGTGTAGCATTCCTCTCTATTCTTTTTTAAGGAAAAGTAGGGTAGTGGTTTCCCTCTTGCCTTCTGCCCAAAATGACATCAAATATGTATGAAAATATTAAAAATATAAAAGAATATCCACAAGTTGTTAACACAGAGCTTCAACGTGTCAATTCAGCGTTTCTCATCAATAATTAATTCAGTTTAAAGACAATGAAAACCTGACATTTCATTATTGACACGTGAACAGCTTTCTTGATAGTATCACGTCCATCTGATAACTTGTAGATTATAAAAGATAACGACATGACGTGATTTTTACCTGGATTATGGGAACTCACAACGCACACGAGAAAAATAATTAGTAAGTCATATTATTCCGGATTTGACAGGTCAGGTTTTTTGCAGAAGCGACTGCCTGTCTGACCTTCCAACCCGCGAAGAGAAAACCAGCCCAATACAGGTCACACACTTCCCAAACTCATTTCTCGGGAATGTAGGTTTCCTCAAGATATTTTCCTTCACCGCTGGACACGTGATGATCATTTATGCTCCAAATATGAATTCGAAAATCATTGATTTAGGCCCGTGCTGGTATTGGAACGTGTGACCTCCCAGTGAGAGTGAAGTGTTCTACCAACTGGGCTACCAAGGCTACATTACACATAATTCCTGAGAACTTATAGGTTATACTTGTAACCTATGTGAAGGGAGTTGCAGGCGGTATAGAAGAGTAAACAAGGCACAGAATGAACGGCGATCCGATCATACGGCGTAGAATCGCAGCGCTAAAATGTGTGCGCGCGAGAGGTCGAGTTATCGGGGTCAGTGGGCCGCGCGGGCCCCGCAGCCGTGAACTTGCGTCGGGATTCGCATGTTGCGTCACCAGCGTCCGCCAACACCCGCCAGCAACTAGCGGGATCTTAGGGCTCACGTTAGCAACCGGTTTTTGTTTTTAATGAAAACTGTGCTCGCGTACGTCATAGGTATCGCTGAGGAATGCTCATCACTGTGGTTTTGACCGAGCCCTCAGCTGACGCGTTTGTACCACGTACTTTTTTGTTTTCCAGTATTGATGCATGCACCAATGCAGAAGACATTGGTGCATGTCAATAAGGTCACCTGTTGCGCTTTTCTGTAATTTTATTTAACATTTCTGTATTGCGTGACCTTTCTGCATTTGTATTGTATTGAAATGTTAAGATGGATATGATGAGGTGGTAATTGGTATTATATGTCCTTTCGTTGCTGACCTTTTACTATCCCATCGCCTATACAAATAGTTTATCATATAGTTTAATTACCCGAGATAATAAATAGCGGCGTTTCTGTATCTGCATAGAATTGTCAATTAATTACATTGAAATCCGCAGGACTTCTTTCGAAACGCGTACTCTATGTTTGAATGTATGTATGTGAAACCGGGGCAGACGCGTGTGGGACACAAGACGGGCAGGTCGAGATGTGGCCAGCAATAAAAATAACTCACGGGGCGCGGGTCGCGGGTAGGCTGAGTAACCTTAGCTTGTAATAGTCGAGTCATGCGAGGTTAGATTATGTTTGCCGGTGAGGTATTGTTTTCAAACTCATACCGCGTCGTCTTATAAGAGATAAACAGCGACATTTGGAAAAATCACATTCGTATGTGATTTTCGTTAACAAAACCTCGTTATAGACAAGCAAAATGTGGCCGCTAATAGGTCTAATTCACAGGGATCCAGGGTTGCCAGCCAGGGTGGTTCCGTCTTGGTTGATTTTGGCGCCAAACCCCCACCCCCCCTCGCTCCGCCCTACAGCCGCCACTTATAGGGTGGTATTAATAAATTAATCTCAGCATTCTCAGCTGAGACTGCCCTCAAGATCATGCTCCCTGATTATAAAAGAACTATCACAGTAAAAAAAAAATATCGAACAACTAGATCCATTTGGTTAGTAACAAACTTAAGAACATTTGTTTTCTTTTTTTTAATTTTTTGATATTAGTAAACATTGACATGATCTTGAGGGCAGTCTCGAAGCTGAGATTAGTTACCACCAGCCTATGTACCTACGTTTGACATTTGACGCCTCACGCTGTATATTCTAAGATACAAGTATACAATAGTTTGAGCTTATTCACAGCTCACTTGTAAACACCTCATGAACTGCTCGAAGTCGCTATTGACGTCAAAGTAACACGTGACGTCAAAAAAGCCGGTCAAGTGTGAGTCTGACTCGCGCGCCGATGGTTCCATGAATTAACAAAGATAAGATATTCATCGTTGTCGTTGAATAACACAACTAACATAACTTTTGTCTCCATACATCGACATAGGTCACGATTAGTTTGGTTTATATGTAAACATTTTTGTTACTAACTTGCTTTTTAAAGTTTTTTCCCTTACTTCTGCTGTAAGACGTTCTTGTAAAATTTCATGGTTCTAAGTCTATGAAAATTTATTTTCCTGCGAAATGTTACAAAATAAGGCTGAAATGAACGTATCTTTGGATTGCGTGATTTTATACAGCTTTAAGGGACTAGATGTTAATATCAACTTGATAAATAAATCCACGCGTTTCCGAGAAAAAGGGTCTGACAGACGGACGGACAACGAACTGAAGGAATTAATCTAAAAAGCAATATTGCTATTCGACATTTGCGCATAGAAAAGTAAGTTCTTTTTAGATGAATTGCTTTTTAAACCCCCCTGATCCTGTGAGGGTTCCGTTTTTCTCTTGAGGTTCGGAACCCTGAAAACGAAATGTCTCCTCCCCCAGTGGATAATCATCACGGCAAATGACACAGGCACAATTTGTGTAACGGACCAACTAAAAATACCTAGGAGAATGGGCGTGGGTGGCGCTGAAAATATTCTTGTTGGTATGTATGTATAGATTAGTTGTCGCGTGTTAGACTTGTAGACACCAAAATATACCTCCTACTGACAGCTGCTTGTTTATGTGTTATGTAATGGGAAATGTTGACAATTGCAACATAAAAATTCCTTTTAAAAAAAAGGTTTTAAATATTTATTTTTTTGACGTGACTTATTGTAGATTTGCCGCAGATGGCATTAACTACTTGGCCGGACAAATGGGGAGCGCTGAAGGCTCTCACCCGATACAACGTTTGAGACAACAGGCCTGAGGGTGCCCAGTTGGGCGCGAACCTCGGCTCAGGGCGTCGTCTGAGAGGAAAAATATTTGAAAGAATTAATCTACCCTAGTGGGTCGATAGCGATAAGCGTTGAATGAGGGAATATAAATATATTAATTCTTCGCTTTTGTAAGACTTCTTGTCAACAAAATATACTTAAGTAATTATGTTCACACGATAATATGACCATATCGTAAACCGTAATTGTTGCTATGTTAATTTAGGGCTAAGTAATGTTTTTTATTTTTTTTTCTCTTTTGTTCCGTTTCTTAGGTCATTAATTATAACTTGTATACATTTGTTGGGTTATAGTCTGAACCTAAACCTCATTATCTAATTATAAGCCATGTATGTCTGTAACCTGTTGTGTATAACATAACATAAACAGCCTATATACGTCCCACTGCTGGGCACAGGCCTCCCCTCAATCAACCAGGGGCAGAGGGGAGGGGTAGTGTATAGGTACTTAAAAAAATAATAAATAATTTTGTATTCATCGATCGTGTTTGTAACGTTTTGTAATTACTTAAAGTGAATTATATGCGTAGTAGTTTTTTACTACGGTCTACGAGTGGTGTAACTAATTAAACCACACACATCCTAACCGGAAATGGACCAAGCTTATTTTCCGTTCTTCTTCTTCTATCTCCGTGATCATGGCACTTGCAACAGTGTCGAAATATCGGGAGTCTCATATCCCTGATTAACGCGGTAAGAACCCGTTATTATATGTATATTTATATTATAAGCACGGCAACCTTCCCCATTAAACGGACCAGCCCTTTAACCCAGTTATAGGGCCGAAAGAAGAATTCTTGCCGGCTGAGGTCATGACCTGAACTTGACACGGTAGCTCCCGATGGTCTTCCGTTGAAGAGTGCCCTTGTATCAAGACGTTGTAGGTGCCTTACTTTTTCTGAATTTCATTAATAGACGGAAGGACGGAAGGCGTGGCAGCTCAGTTGAGAGAATGCGTAAGTTACATCTTAAGGTCATGGGTTTGAATCTCGGGTGGTTACGACGCATGGTGAACACATCTTCGGCTTCTCGCGTGCTAATTTTAAAGCCACATTAAATTTTTTGAGTAGTATTGGAATTTCCGAGATATCAGTTACATATACCAGTACTGAAAATGTAAGAAAATAGAGAAGTGTGTCAGGATTCAATCAAAAAGCAATTCCATAGTCTCTGTTTACCTCGGTGGGAAATAGGCGCGAGTCTATGTACCTACATATATATGTAAGTACTGAAAATAATGTTTTCTTTCTTCGGGAATTCCCGGAGGATTTAGTTTCTGGGATTCCCCGCGAAATTCAGTACCGGGAATTCCCCAGAACAAACCCTGGTCTAACACCAAGATTGCTGTGTAAACTAAGATTTCATCACTCGAGTGGCTGTGTGAATCTTTTGACTTATCAGCTTATCACTGCGGCCAGCATGATTAAACATTTTAATACGACAACAAATAAACATTCTAAGTACCTATTCAATTCGTCGCAACAAAGCAAAAGCTTTTGCATTTCGAATAAGCTCGAAGATTAAAAAACCTCTCAATCTTTACTTCAAGTAAAAAAGAACGTAAAACAAACAAAGGTACAATCAAAGTAAAATAATTGGTACCTATTCAAAAAGATTTGCTTTAGAAACACGTACCAACTGTAAAATGTAAAGAGCTCATGTAATCTTTCAATTAGCAAACAGGTAAACAACTCTGCATCTAATTACCTTCGTCATTGAACTGACCTTTCTTTGATTACTTCCCGGTTTTTCAACATCATTACTACTTGAGTTTTCGGTTAAAAAGGAATGTATCGTGAAAAATAAATCAAAACTGTAAACCTATCAAAAACATTTATAGCATAATTTTGTATGTTTCTTTATGCTTTTGGTGTGGGTACTTACTTCATCTTGCGATAGATGTACCTCTGCGTACCCCAATTAGGATGTAGTCGTGTTATATTTTTATGCCTGGATTTGTGTCCGGTTAATGGCAATAGGCTCGCCCCCTATTACATGGGACTTAAACATAGCTGGCGAAGAGTAGGTGTGTTGTGTATACTTTACACTTCTGCCTACCCCTTTGGGGATACATGCGTCATGTTATGTATATGTATGTATGTGCATTAGGTATATCTGTAAGTCCACCAAGCCGTAAGCAGCGTGCTCCATCCACGCTGAGGCTCTGAACCTAACACAACTTTTTTTTTTTGACGTGACTTATTGTAGATTTGCCGCAGATGGCATTAACTACTTGGCCGGACAAATGGGGAGCGCTGAAGGCTCTCACCCGGTACAACGTTTAATCTTTCGAACGCCGGAACGCGGATCTCGACCAGACACAATGTAAAATCTATTGTGTCTGGTATCTCGGCATATGAGAGGTTAAGACAACAGGCCTGAGGGTGCCCAGTTGGGCGCGAACCTCGGCTCAGGGCGTCGTCTGAAAGGAAAAATATTTGAAAGAATTAATCGACCCTAGTGGGTCGATAGCGATAAGCGCTGAATGAGGGAAATCGTTGACCACGCCGGCGGGGTCGGTATCGGGGACCTGAAGTGTTTGGTGTCGCGAGCTGATTGGCTGCCTCTATGGCACCTAACACAATGAAACTCTGCAAAACTTAGGCAAAGTCGTAAAAAATATTGCTCTATTTATTTTAGTGCACGTTACTTGACCTAATTAAACCAATTCATCTTTTTTTCGACCGTTATTTTTTCAGTCTAAGTAGTTGTCTAAATGTGGTGAAGCGTTTGGATTAAAAATAATAAAAAGAGGACAATAATGCTTGACGAAGTGAGCGGAACTGGGTTAGTGTGCCAGAGGTGCTCGGAAAAAATCGGTTGGGCTAGGTTCGCCGATGTACTGTTATACCATTATACGAATGACTGTCGTGACGGATATTAAAGAGAGTTTACTAATAGAAATACGTATTTAATTATATAAATTTATGGACGGTGCTAATTCCTGCAGACGCCATCTAATTTTATTTTAAGTGATACCTATCATTTTCTTATCCGCTGAAAAAGAGTGGGACGGGAAATCGACAGGCACAAAATTTATGGAACACACGTCAATTTTAGGCAGAAATTTAAAACTACCGTCTAAAACTTTTACATCGGCCAATAACCCGACAGATTTAAGTAGACAGCACGTCAAACGGATTGCATACCAGCGAGATGCCCCTTTATTCGCCCGGGTTAATCATTCGTTTTAAACATTGTTTTAAATTTACGCGGTTATTATCATAATTAAAGCACATAATAACGGGTTCTTACCGCGTTTAAGTGGGGAGATATGAGACTCCCGATATTTCGACACTGTTGCAAGTGCCATGATCACGGGATGAATATTGTCTGCCCGTAGAAAATTATGGATTTACCTACTCCACTCCAATCTCATCAGTCATTCCGTGATCATGGCTCTTGCAACAGTGTCGAAATATCGTTTTAAAATTAAAACAAGTACTTATACATGCACTCCTCTCCAGCTATGTTTAACTCCCATGTAATAGAGGGCTAGCCTTTCACACACATATCCTTTTTTACACAATCCATCCACACTCTTTTGGGCAAAAATAATCAAAGAGTACAAGAGCATAAGACGTAGACTACACTGTAAACCGTCTCGAACAAGGAGCTTCGTATAATTGAGATAGAACTTCACTTACAGGTAAGTTCGTAATTATAATCTCATAATTATTTTTAACCCCGCCAATGTCGTTAAAAAAGTAAAAAAGAAACCGCCATCCGTATCCGCTTTGCATGGAGTACAATCGATAGGTGAAATTGGGTTGTGGACGCCATTACGGGTAATGAGGTCTTTCAATGTCGTGTGTAAACTACAAGGAAAACTGGCTTTACGTAGTCTTTGTAGATATATATTGACCCCGCGTAATACCCTATTGTTAAAACTATAGAAGTTTCCTTCAAAGTTTTGCCACCCCGTTTTACCCCCTTAGGGGTTGAATTTCTGAAAATAACGCCTTAGTGAGCACCTACGTCTTAAAAGGAACCGCTTTGTATAATTTGTGACTCCTAGCACTTGTACTCTTCGGGGATACAAGGTTACTGCTATGTTATGTTGTTGAAATAATAATTCGCATCATATTAGCAACCTTGACATCTTATTTTGCAAGTCGACGTTTACAAGTCGTATAGAACGATTGACAGATAAAAACTGGTGAAAATCGTATCGCTTTAACCTCTCACATTTCCCCGATCGCGATTTTTTACGCCAATCTTCATCCAGTTGCGCAGCCGTCATCCGTTTCACTTTTGTACACTTTCACTGCTAACTGTACGTGCTCGACTACCCGTGCAAACTAAGACTCTACCTCTTCAAACATAAGTCGTAAATTAGTTTGAGAATGCTTATGGAATAACAGCGTTTTTAAATTGCAGTGTAATAATCTAATGGCGACGGAAAAACGTTCGTCTCGAAAAAGAAATAAAGAATAAATCGCACAAATCGCGACGTAAGCAACGAAGTTAGCCGAAGGTGGCCGAGCGGAGCCGAGCGCGCGAGTTGTGCCGACCGGTGTAGGGTATCCAGCTTTACGGAAAATCCATTAACTGTAATTCATGTATCACTTCCTTAATAAGTTTTATACTTTTTTATTGAAGAAGTGTTACTAAATTTGAAATGACCTTTTGTTATAATGAGTACAATACTGTAGTCAATTTAAGTCTCTGCATTACATAGTTTTGGATATTGCTATAAAACTGTGATGAAAAAATTGTTTCCTTGACCTTAAAGCCGTTTTTCCTTGTGCCGACAGTCACAACGTAGTACAAAACCAAGAATCCCACAAAACTAACACTTCTAAAATTACATCACAAGCATTCCTAATCAAAACCACGGCAATTTTGTCAATGCCACGGAAACTGTACCGGTAAATCCGGTATTATCCAGTCATCGTAGCGACCCTACTTGCGACTTGCGCGTGAGTTCGAAAGTCGCCGGTACCGTAACCGCTTGTGTCATCCGTTAACGGTGAAACTGTTACGTCCGAACCGCTATGTTACGCTACCAAAGCGAGATGATGGTAAACTAGATCACGCTGTCACTTTACCGCGCGCTATTTAATTCAGCAATCTCATATTTTGGAAGAAACAGGTCGTGTAAACAGAGATTTATTTGTTTTGGTTGCCCTGATGAGGGGATCTTAATAAATTCGTTGGAACAGGTCGGAATTTAGTGACTTCATGGCGAGGTGTTATTAATGGATTCTGATGAATGTGGGGATGGAAATAAACGAAACAAAACCGGGACTGTTTTTGAAGACAACAGACCTGCAAATTCTTTACTCAATAAATATATTTACGTCTTTAATAACACGGTTAGCAGCACAAGACTTGGAGATACATATATTAACTGACTATAGGTAATACAGTTGAAAGGAGTCACCTTTTAAAAGCAGTTGATTAGGGGGAGTATACAATAGAATTCAATTCAGTTCCAGTAATAAACAGTGAAGGTATTGACCGTAAAACAATATGTTTTCCTTCGCCCACTCCAATACGGTCAGAAATAGACGCAATAAGCAAATACTGCAAGCATAGAATAAACAATAAGTAATGCTACTGTACTAAAGACGCTTTCACCCCCGCACCAATACGAGCTTGGATTGAGCTTAATTTACCTCACCCCCCGATGGGAGCCACTTGAGTCTTTTAAGATATTTAGGAGTAACGGCCTCAGTAGTTCAGTGGTTGAACGTAGGGCTCTTGATCCGGAGGTACTGCATTTTCTATGGTGGATTACCAACCGTATCAACCCTGGTGTCAGGGTTATTTTTGAGCCGCTAAAGGCCCCTGACATGACTCTATGATTAGAGTAAGTCGGCAACTCTTATCTCTTGAGTGGAAATAGAATAGAACAGAAATTGTTTATTGTAAAAGGACGCCAAACACAAAAATGAGACAACATCATTTAAAATTTTCACTTCATTATTTTATTTTTTCCGGACAGGACCTGTCAAATCTTCAGGTTAGATAAGCCAAGCCAAGACCATGGACATACGGGAAATACGGGTCACATGGATAACGCTAGAGAGATGGTGATAGTTTTTTTTTTGCTCTGACGTATAGCACTGACTTAAAAGTAAAACAGACGAAAGTCGACCGTTTACAGGGTGTTGGGCTAACGATCCGGAGGTCCTGGGTTCGATTCCCAGTGGGGGCATATCACAAAAATTACTTTGTGATCCCTAGTTCGGTTAGGACGTTACAGGCTGATCACCTAATTGTCCGAAAGTAAAATGATCCGTGCTTCGGAAGACACGTTAAGCCGTTGGTCCCGGTTACTACTTACTGATGTAAGTAAGTAGTCGTTATATGAGCCATGTCAGGGGCGTTTGGCGGCTCAACAGTAACCCTGACACCAGGGTTGATGAGGTTGGTACTCCACCTCACAACCCACAAGATAGAAGAAGGGCGTGGCTTATTATTGCTTTCAAATTCGTGATCGATAATCTTTATAATGTAACCTTGGGAGTTTTGCCGAAACCAAGACTTGTGTCAAATCGGTAATAAGTCAATAGGAGTATGATAAGGTTTTCTGTTTTAAAACGATTTGTACAAACTCTGAATAATTTATTCCACGTTATTTTTTTACAATAACTTGGAGGATACTGTCGTTTCCTTTATCTACGTCATTTAGGTACTAAAGATAAATAAAAACGTTTCTTATACGCTTTTTACCGTAGCATGATTACCTAGAATAACAGCAGGACAGAGATTATAGTACAACGCTTAGAGCGAAATAGAGATTATAGAACATAGCTTAGAGCGAAATAGAGATTATAGAACATAGCTTAGAGCGAAATAGAGATTATAGAACATAGCTTAGAGCGAAATAGATATTATAGTACATCGCTTAGAGCGAAATGGAGATTACAGAACATCGCTTAGAGCGAAATAGAGATTACAGAACATCGCTTAGAACGAAATAGACAAGATATATGCCACTCTAATCATGTTACGTTACAAGAGATATGAAAACGGCAATCATTTCCAAATTCTTATTGGCGAAGTCACTTAACATAACGCCTTTTTGTCGATACGTTGAATTCATAAAAACAACATACCTAATTGAAATAAAAATATTTATTAATACAGCAACTTAATAATCAAACCACGGTTCGCTAAAATTGAATAAAAACGAATCGAATTTATTGTGAAAACCGTTTTAAATCGCAAATTGAAAAGCAATCAATTTCTTAAAAATGGCGACGCACTTGTCAATTGGCAATGTCAAGTTCCAATCAAATATCCATAAACACCAGCAAAATGGACTTTAAAATTAGCCACTTACGTTTTAATATTAAAAATTAGCACGTCGGAGGAAAGTGGCGCGTGGGTAGCAACAGGCAGGTTGTTGTCTCTTTCTTTCTTGTGCGATTGTGTAAAGAGCGAGCGAGAGGGTTGAAGGTAACGGTTATCACTCGCTATTTATATAATTGGACCGCGATACGTTCAACAGGATCAAGTAAAGGGTGTCTCATGTGATTACTGGTTACGATAATTATGAACCGTTTTGTATCCAGATCTTATGAGGTCGACGCGATCGAGACTCGAGACCCTTCGTAGAAAGAAAAAAATAAAAGGAGGACACGTAAGCGTTTTGGGTAAGCTCGTTCCAACGTCGATCTCTTCTTGTGGAAGAAAGAAGTCAAGAGCAAACCCATCTTAATTTAAAAAAAAAAGTCATATACCTACCTATAAATGAAACAGCCTATGTACGTCCAACTGCTGGGCACATACCTCCCCTCAATCGACCCGAGGAGGTATGGAGCATACTCCACCACGCTTCTCCACTACTGGGTTGGTCGAGGTGTTTTACACCTAATAGCCGCTTGAAATGCACCGAATTATCTTACTTTTTCGGACAATCAGGTGATTCAAGCCTGTAATGTCCTTACCAAACAAAGGACAGTCTCACAAATCATAGATAAAAAATATTTTTTCTCTAGAAAATATCGATATTATTTAGCTTAGGTACATAGGTAAGGTAAATATATAAAATGTTATGTGGTACTTACATATAACCTCAATACCGGGACT
The DNA here is from genome assembly GCF_024362695.1 of Pectinophora gossypiella. Classification (NCBI taxonomy): domain Eukaryota; kingdom Metazoa; phylum Arthropoda; class Insecta; order Lepidoptera; family Gelechiidae; genus Pectinophora; species Pectinophora gossypiella. The sequence continues at coordinate 8,260,426 of NC_065428.1, read as the reverse complement.
ATAGGTTATCGTACCATAGAAACATAAACTTAACAGGAGAAAGAAGTTTAAGAGGCAATAAACCTAAATATATCATGTGCAAAAACCAAGAAAACAGTTAGGTATTGGGCAGTTGCGCACAGGCTTCGACCACATTCAGCCTAACCGGAACTAGAAGCGGATCAAGATCTCACAATAGAGTGCCTAAACCAGACCGATAAAAAGAAAAAAACTGCCAGTGAAAGTGCCAGTACCTACTGACAATCATTTAAAATTGGAACACAGCGACCTCATTCCGCACGCATCTTTGCAAGAGGGCGGACGTCTCAAAATAAATCATTTAAAATTAATGCACATGCCTCTAATTATATCGATATTCATTCATAATCGTTGAACGTTGCATTAGTTGGGAGTTGATATTCTTTGGAATAAAAACGCGTTCCGCTCTGATACCCATTACATTTCGGCAGCTTTCACTTCTTGTAGAATGGAATTCGCCATTCGCGATCTCTACAAGACTTTAAGTTTCGCAAGTTGACCGAACCTTGGAAGATTTTGTGAGAAACACATCAACTTGGTGAGACTGTACCGTTTTTGCGAAAATAAGAAAGAAAAAAAATTAAAAATAAGTAAGTCGATAGAGAAATAAAGTGTAGTAGTGAGAAATAAGTCATTTACTAAACACTTATGAGTAAATGGTTACTAGCAATAAAGATTTTATTGTTATTATTGCAGGCTGAATCACCTGGATGTCCGAAAAAATAAGATGATTCCGTGCTTAAAAGCACGTTAAGTCGTTGGTCCCGGGGCTACTAGGCCAATCGGCACTGGAGCAGCGTGGTATGCTCCATACCAACCTCCGGTAGATTGGGGGAGACCTGTGACGTACATAGGCTGTTTACGTTACATCTTCTTCCAACATTTCATGATTTTCGAACAGTTTACTAATTGGCGACAACTGAACTATACAGAAAATTCACAAGCGTGTAATATAAGCATTAAACGCAAATAAAATAGCCACAATTCGTGCATAAATTGCATGCACGATTTGTGTCCCTGTAAGTGTACAATGGAAGATTTTTATCAAGAAGTACTACTATTTTATGTGCTGTGTTTAGTAGCGAGTAATAACGTTTTCATTTTACTGTGTAATATTTAAACGACTTCAAAATAGAAGGTTATCAATTTGATCCGTATATACGTAATTTAACATTCTTTTAGATGTCAAATTAAATAACAGTAGAAAGTTTGTTCAGGATTTGCAGAAATAGGAAAGGGCGAAACAAAGACATACAAACAGACATACACAAAAACAAGACAGACAAGACAGAAAACAAGACATTTTGTAGAATTAAAATTGGTACCTGATTATAAAATTTATAAAGAGGTTACAACCTACTTTTTTTTGTAAGTGAATGGCCGCAATTCCTGCAGACACCTCCTAATTTTACTAAGTTATACCTGTCATTTTCCTATTCGCCGAAAAGGAAAGGGACGGGTAATCGACAAGCAAGCATGGACCATACGTCAATTTTAAGCACAAATCTAAAACAACCCTATAAAAATATTGCATTGGCTAATAAACCCACAGAATTAAGTTGACACCTGTACATACCAGCGAGATATCTTTTTGATTCTCTCGAGTTATTCATCAATTCACTCGTTCTTCCTAAAATTGAGAGCTGTCAATCACCCGTCCCTTTCCCTTTCGGCGGATACTTTAAACCCATCTTAAAAGAAAAAAAAAGTGCATACATCTACTCGTCGCCAGCTATGCTCGCAAGATTATAGTAAATGCCTGAATGACGTTAGCTTCCTAGACTAAAAGTCGCACGACCGAATATTCTTTTAAAATCAAAACCCAATTGTTAAACTATTGTGTCTGGAAATCTGTGTCCTAGGAGGTTAACAAACAGAGAGAAGAAAGCTCTATGATTCGTTTCTCCAACAAAAGAAACCAAGCGATCTCCATTAGCCACTATAACAAGACAGATAGCATCGCAACAGAGAAACGTACACAAATTTGTCTCTGCGCACGGAAGTGTAATATCAGACTTGGCAACGCGTATAGTTACTCCGCTAGAATACTAAACTCGCACCATAGAATAAAGAATTCTCAGACGACGCCCTGAGCCGAGGTTCGCGCCCAACTGGGTACCCTCAGGGCTGTTGTCTTAAACGTTGTACCGGGTGAGAGCCTTCAGCGCTCCCCATTTGTCCGGCCAAGTAGTTAATGCCATCTGCGGCAAATCTACAATAAGTCACGTCAAAAAAAAAAAGAATAAAGAATAACACGGCGTATAGAACGGTAACTCTCCGCACCGCACCGATTCGTCGGCGCCGACCTCATCCCCTCTGGGTCTAACGTTAGACTTAAATGACCGTAAGTCGCTAAGGAGTAAGTGGAAGCGCGGATCGTCTCGTCTCACTCGCACTTATGCGTTAAGCAATACACAGACAGTGAGACAGAATGCGATTTTTGTGTGTATAGAGTGGCAGGGGTACGAACATAGTACAGTCATGAGCAATATAATGTACCCACTTTAGGACTCTGTCGCACTAACATATTTGACATTTAGTGCGACTTACAGTTCAACTTGTCAAAAAAGTTAATGTGACATGGTACCAAAGTGTATACATATTAATGCTCGTGACCGTACGTGCTCTCACTATTAGCGTATTTCATTACCCACTAAATAATATAAAAACTATCCTATGTTCTTTTCTAATGTCTAATCTATCTCTGTACCGAATTTCCTTAAAATCGGTTCAGTAGTTTTGACGTTAGAGACCGACAGAGTTACATTAGTATTTGTAATATAAGCACACCACGGACACTTCATACAAACAACCTCGTTTTACACAGACACTATACATTGACGTTATCGTACACACGCATCTGTGTGTGCGACGTCTGACGCCCATACCATTGATATAAGACTGAGGGGGGTGAGGTAAACCTAGCTCGGCCCCGCTGGTGGGGAGCGGAGAGTTGCCGTTCTATACGTAGTATTATTCTTTATTCTACTTTAAGTTTGGTGTTATAGACTTATAGTCCCTACTCGCTCATTTACCACAGAGTTTTAACAATACACTGTCGGACAAGTAAAGGGAAGACGATAGCGGCAGTAAATGTAGCAATATAACTACATTAGAATACTCAACTCGTATACAAACGCGAGTTATTGGACTTTCACTGTCCAGCTGATAACGCACGTGACATGCAGTTTAACCACTGTTTTAGTATGACGAACATAACCTAGCGTCATGCTTCTTCTATCGTGTGGGTTGTGAGGTGGATTACCAACCTCATCAACCCTGGCGTCAGGGTTATTACTGAGCCGCCAAAGGACCCTGACATGACTCATGTAACGACTACGTACTTACATCAGAAAGTAGTAACCGGGACCAACGGCTTAACGTGCCTTCCGAAGCACGGATAATCTTACTTTCGGACAATCAGGTGTTCAGCTTGTAATGTCCTAACCAAACTAGGGATCACAAAGTGATTTTTGTGATATGTCCCCACCGGGATTCGAACCCGGGGCCTCCGGATCGTGAGCACAACGCTCAACCACTGGTCCACGGAGGCCGGTACTTACTACCACCATACTAATCATCATTCCACCTTAGGATTTAGTTTGTTGTGGCTCTGCCTACCCCAATAGGGGTTGTAAGCGTGAGTTTATTTATCTATTTATACAAACAGTAGGTAAATTTAACTGACACGACAACTAACAGCGGACACGGTAAATCGTAACATTGTACACGGGCGGCCATTTTATTATGAGCCGAGAACAAGTAGCGCTGTTAACGTCTTTATGACCAGTGATGTGCCTTTCCCGAGAATTTTCCCAGAGTGGGAATGTTCCCGTTGTAAACACTCTTTAACACGTTGATTTTTTTTTTGTTTTGGTTTTCCCCGAAGGGTAAGGCAAAGGGAACTATGCCCATACAGCCATGTGTGACGTATTTTTTTTCTTGATGATTAATGAAATGATGAAAGGTGATGATGATGAAACCTAAGCCCCCACCCTCGGAGTAGACTCCTACTCCGAACCCCAAACGAATTAACTCAAAAGTCCGCATAAACTTTTGAGTTATGAAGCGGCTTCCTGACACGAAGCGAAAATAGGCAGATACACTTTGTTTATTGAATACTCCAATATAATAACACTCGCGAATGTCTTCCGACTAACTTAATGCGATCATTAACCACAAAACACCACTTCGTATTAATTATTTAGATTATTCAATGAAGAAAGCAACTGTCCCGTTCCCGTTTCCCGCCAAAAAGCCTTTAACACGTTGAACGCCAGACTAAAATTCATGGTCTAGCCGAGTGAGTTCCGGGACAGATGTCGAATGGTAGACACTGGTGTTTGACATCTCGGAAAAGAATGAGTAGGTCGCGTTTTCCTTAAGCGGCCTATTACTTTTTAAGTTATTTCCAGACAATATTCACAAAAAAGTCGCTACGATTTTTGGACAATTCTCACATTTTGGCGTGGACCCGGGGGTAAGTCCATCGCCGGGCATATGGTGTCTGTCACGGCGTTCAACGTGTTAATAACACTCTTTAATAGTAAGGAAACTGGCTGCTTTCCTTTTTCAAATTGTTCTTTTTTGTACTCCAATTTTATTTGCGTAAAGGTTAGATGTTAAGCTCTTTTTACATAACTTTTGGTCCTTTTTACCGCCGAGAACATTCAAATCAAATCAAATCAAATATACTTTATTGCACACAACATACAAAACAAATTAACACAGATGATGATAGATACAGTACAATCTGGCGGCCTTATTGCTAAGCAGCAATTTCTTCCAGGCAACCAGTGGATAGGAAACTTTATTACAATTTGGTGCGGGACGTTCCCAGAAACGCCACATCACTGTTTATGACGTGTTGATAATAATTTGCTTTATTTACGAACAAAGGATTTTTTAAATTAATTACAAAAAGTAAATCATGTCTTTAGCGTTATTCCGTTTTTCAGAGGGTCCGCTTATATAACCTGAAGATTTGACAGGTCCGGTTTCTTACGCGACAAATAATAATATCAAAAAAAATTACACACACAAAAGAAAATGGTCTATTGAAAGACAAAGTAAAAAGTTATAAAATGATAAGTCATAATTACTTGATATTTAGCCAAAACAAAAACACAAAATAAATAAAATTACACCGAAACAATCTGACTCAGACGGGACTTAAACCCACAGCTCCACTCTTTTTGATGTTTTCTCTTAATAACTTTCCCTAAGGACGAATAAGAGCTATAAAACAACAAAAAACGAAATCCTTCAAAAACTCTTCAGTCACAGACAATTACAGAGATATTTGCAGCTCAATGACAAACGAATATAAATACTTCCTCATTTCGGAGGATTAGAGCATAGTCAGTGTACATAAATCAAAAACTTAAAATAGTTTTATAAGACATATTTAATAACTAGGATGAAAGTCACTGGTACAAGCCACTCATAAAACTATTTTCGGATTTATTGTGTTGTGATTGGTAAAATTAAATCAAATCAAATGCATTTATTGTATAACTATAGGTAAACAAATAGCAGGCCTAACTATAACTTTTTTTGACGTGACTTGTAGATTTGCCACAGATGGCATTAACTACTTGGCCGGACAAATGGGGAGCGCTGAAGGCTCTCACCTGGTAAACTATAACTAACACTAACTAACTGTTATTGGGGTAACTATTTCTTTAGTGTGATGGGGCTAGACAGACAGGGTCTACCTCTTAACAAACCCATAACATAAAAGACATAAGCTCACGACTACATCCCAATTGGGGTAGTCAGAGGCACATCAACAAGATGAACTAAGTACCCACAACTCACCGAGCTATCTGTTTAGAACGTGATAGATGGTGAGCCGTATCGCCGTCTATTATGGTCGAGCCAACAGTGTTGGGGAAACTGCACTTAAGATAAATTAATAACTCATTGGTGCAAGTCCGGTACGGGAGTCCGAACCGGCGTTCCCCGTTTGAAAAAAGCAAGCCGGTGCATCACAGGACCACAGTGACATTAATAGACCCATCCCAAACCTTATACATAAAAAAAGCTTAGAATCTTACTATATCTAACACAACAGCCGTGCAATAACGTTTATATATTGATAATATCACTGTGGGTAACTCTAGGAATTGCACAATTTAAACATAATTGCACAACTCAGTCTACATTGCACAATATTTTTATAATTTTTACACGTATGACGTACCTACAAACGAATGCTAATTTCCATGTACATCAATTATTAGATTATTGTGTATTAAAATTTAAATTCAGAACTCGAATTTTCAATTTACAACTCGAAATTTAAATTCAGAACTAAGTACTTACCTACTTTAGTGTTGTTTTAGTTAGTGGTTTTCATTTTTGAACCAAAACAATAAAGAATCTAGTTCTGAATTCAAATTCTGATACATAATAAATCGAATATTTGATGAACATGGAAATTAGCATTCGTTTGTATACGGAAATACGATGTTTGTCGAGGGACATTACGAAAATAGAACCACTGTATGTATGTAGGTATTTTTACTTTGAATTGATGAGTCAATGAAGATTCTCATTGATATCGTAACGATGACTTGAGGTCACATCACACGATAAAATCAGTAAACAAGGTTGTTTACGTGAGTTATAAACAATCAACAAATTCTTCAATACGCCAGTTATTTTTAGAAAACTCATGGAAAATGACTAAATTATTGTAATAAGGAAAATTATATATTTATCGTTTTCCTTTCCTTATCTTGCATCAAAAATAAACTCACAACGTGGGCAGTAAATATATATCATAATATATTATAGCTTTCCGTCCGCGTCCGAAGCCGCGTCCCCTTTTCATCCCCTTAGGAGGCGAGTTCAGGGTTAAAAACAATCCTATCTCCTTCCCTAGGTCTCAAACTATCTCCATACCATATCAAAATCAATTCAGTTCATGGCAAAAGGTTCGCCCCCTATTACATGGGACTTAAGCATAGCTGGCGAAGAGTGGATGTATAGTATATTATACATACATACACAAACTCACGCCTATTCCCACCGGGGTAAGCTGAGACTATGGAATTCCATTTGCTTCGATCCTGACACACTTCTCTTGCTTCCTCCACATTCATCAATCGCTTCATACACGCACGCCAGTTCAGAATAGATCGTAACCTTTTTTAAACGACATCTCCAATTTGATCAATGTAAGTCCTTCTAGGTCATAAACTACATAGTATATTATACTACTTATATACACCCCTGAGGAGCTCGGTGGCGCAGCATTAAACGCGCTCGGTCTGCGATTGTTGAAGTTAAGCAACTTTCGCAAAGGCCGGTAATAGGATGGGTGACCACAAAAAAAAAAGTTTTCATCTCGAGCTCCTCCGTGCTTCGGAAGGCATGTTAAGCCGTTGTTCCCGGCTGCATTAGCAGTCGTTAATAACCATCAATCCACACTGGGCCCGCGTGATGGTTTAAGGCCCGATCTCCCTATCCATCCATAGGGAAGGCCCGTGCCCCAGCAGTGGGGACGTTAATGGGCTGATGGTGATATACACCCCAGTCTACTTCGGGGATACGAGAACAGGCGTGATGCTATATAAAAAAAAACAATAGAGAATAATCTGTAAGCGACATTGACCGTTGACACATTGGATGCTTCCCAGAACATTTCACAACGCGAAACGAAGCGCGATACCAAATCCAAGGTTTGGACTTGAACAAATATGCTTAAATTCGAAACGGCTTGCAATAGCGACTACGTAAAAAAATCGTAAGAGCGGGAGATGGTTGTACACCGTGGGACCAATTTTAATTTATTAAAATTAAATTAGTATTCCTCATTATTATAATTAATAGAGAGCCGTGATAGCCCAGATGGTAGAACAATCGCCTCTCACTTTGAGGTCGCAGGTTCGAAGCCAGCACATTCCTAAACCAATGATTGTCGCATTCGAATTCATGATTGGATCATAAATGTTTATCACGCGCTCGTCGATGAAGGAAAACATTGTGAGAAAACCCACATTCCCGAGAAATGCATTTTCGGAGGTATGTGACTTAACCTGTATTGGGCTGGTTTTCCCTTCGTTTGGAAGGTCAGATAGGCAGTCGCTTCTGTATAAAACCGGACCTGTCAATTCTCAGGTTAGTTAAGCGGACCCTGTGAAAAACGGGATAATGCTAGGGGCGATGATGATTACTTATCTTGAAAATTATCGAAAAGTTAACTAGATGTTACTCGCGACTTCGTTCGCATGAAATCCTACTATAAAAGCTATAGGAGTTTCATACAAACTTTGCCACCCCTTAGGGGTTGAATATCACCCCGTCTTATCGAGCACCTTCGTCCTAAAAGGAATCCCCATTCAACATTTTAGACTTCTAGCACTTGTAGTTACTGAGATTGTGATGAGTCAGTGAGTCAATGACCTTTCGCTGTTATACAGGGTGTTAGTGTATATTCTGAGCTGATATCAAGTGGAATTTTCCGTCGCAAAAGTATAATATGATGTATATAGATTAAGAGTCCCAAACTTATGAAACGTCAATAGCGATGAAGTAGCAAAGTGGTTACAAGTTGGCTTCTGATTACATGTGGCTCAGCCCACCCCATTAGCGATTGCGGGCGTGACTATATCAATGTATATTAAATTATTGATACCGGTACAGGTTGCGTATTACACGGGCGCCCCCCGAGCGCCGTGACCCACTTACCGCCGGCCATTTTGTTCGGTGCGCCCGCGACGCTTTTGGTGGCACATTTCACATCATATCACGTGCTTATCGCCGCTGTTTTTATTCAAGATTTGTTATGTATTTTCTTTTTCAGTTTATTTTGCAGTTTGAATGGAAGTCATTCGAGCTCTATTTAGAAAAGGACGTAGGTGAGTTCAGTTAGAACATAACAAGCATAACACAGCATCACGCCGACAATCCTATATCCCCTAAGGGGTAGACAGATAGTTAAAAAAGACGTACTGAAGTAAAAAAAGTTTATAGAAACGAACATCCGGTTTTTTTATAGAAGCCTGTCTGACCTTCCAACCCGCAAAGGGAAAACCAGCCCAATACAGGTTAGGTCACATACCTCCGAAACGCTTCGGGAATGTGGGTTTCCACACGATGTTTTCCTTCACCGCTGAGCACGTGATAATCGAACCTGCGACTTCACAGCGAGAGTCAAGCGTTATTCTGCGTTTCCATTAACGCGGAGCTGGGCGGAGAGGAGCGGAGATGTGCAGGAATCGGCCAATCACCGTGAAGGAGGGAGTGACAGAGCGTCTTTGTTTTTCGCTCTCTCGAACACTGTGATTGGACAAATCCGCACATCTCCGCTCTTCTCCGCCCATCTCCGCGTCAGTGGAAACTCGGCCAGCTAGGCAACCGGCCAAGACAAGAAATCATTACGTACCTTATAAGTCACCTCAGCAATGCAGCCCAGGAGGGTAGCATGGCACAATGAATTGTGCAATACACTAATGTCTATAATATTTCTCAGCTTAAGCCTTTGTTGTTAACTACTCGGTGACAACCTTGGTCGCTCGCTTTGTTTCCAACTGCTACCGTTACAGACTAGACACAGTGATCTTCCCACTTTGGGAACGTTCCTGGCAGTAAAAAGACGGAAAACTTATGTAAAAAGAACTTTATTACTTAACCTTTAGACAGATAAGACCTAAGTACAAGAAAGAATAATTTGTAAAAGAAAAGCGGCCAGTGTCCTATTTTGTTTTTTTGTGATTGTATCTTGCGATCAGTCTCATTGACTATGAGCAGATCTCCCAGCGAAGTCAGTCCTTTCTTTGAAGTAATCCTTACTATTATACATTGTTTTAAGTTTACGCGGTTATTATCATAATTTAAACACATAATAACGGGTTCTTACCGCGTTTAAAGCAGGGATATGAGAAAAGAAAGAGAGATAAGAGAAAAAAGAAAGAGAGAGAGAGGATAGGTAAAGAGGGTAGACAGATATGTCTGCCCGTAGAAAATTATGGATCTACCTACTTCACTCCAATCTCATCAGTCATCCCGTGATCATGGTACTTGCAACAGTGTCGAAATATCGGGGGTCTCATATCCCTGCTTTAAACGCGGTAAGAACCCGTTATGTGTTTTAATTATAATCCATACTATTAAAGTTTTTTTTTATATAACGGGATTATTCCCAGATTCCTACGGGAACGCCACATCACTGCTCGGGACCTCTAGCGTATAACAGTTTATCAATAATCCATTATAAAACCCTTAGGATAATATCATGTCATGGTCTTATCATCATTAGGCTGACCTCGAGCGATGCATCGACAAAGGGATTATGTTGTTTATACCGTGAACATGTTATGTGATGCTCTAGTTAGTCATAAAGATGGATCAAGCCTGCTATACTTTCTACAAGTTGTAAGAAGCTGCAGTTTTAGGCGGATGAGACGTTCGTTATGTAAAAATTAACGATTCAAAGTGTAACTATGTTACCAACTGAATAAAGAATATTTTTTTACAAACTTACCTAAATCACGCTCTTAATACTAGATGTTCTTTCTTGCAATAAAAGTTTGGATCATAAGATATTGCTTAGGTCAGGTATATATCTGGGAGATGGGTTAATCTGTTATCATAATATGTCCATCATATCCATACATACGGTCACGAGCATTAATATGTATACACTTTGGTACCATGTCACATTAACCATTTTGACAAATTGAACTGTGAGTCTCACTAAATGTCAAATATGTTAGTGCGACAGAGTCCTAAAGTAGGTACATTATATTGCTCATGACTGTACATATCATGTCTATTTCCCGTTGGGTTTGACAGAGACCACGGAATACCATTTACTACGATCCTGACACACCATCGCTTCCTCCATTCTCTTCAGACTTCATGCCCGCCGGTTTAGAGTACTCTTTACACGGCCTTTTTTTAAAACATCCTGGACCTGCTGATCACTGTATGTTCGCATAGGCTTTTCTCTTCAAACTCTTTTAACCTTTTTTATCACATATCTTCCAACAGTATTGTTGCAAGAAATAATAAAAGATATACTGAACGATATAAAAAAACGCTTCGCGCGACCAGTTTGGCGAGCATCCAAGCAAATTTCGGCCCAAGATTGTTTGCCGTGGAGACGTTGGACCGCCATTTTGTATCAAATTCCGCCACAGTGAGAGTGGCAACGTCGCAACAGCTGATCTGCCCCGTTAGAGTTACTGTTGCGAGAACGTGTTGTTTTTACTGAAGACGAAAGTACTCGTACCGTTGTGTTGTGTACGGTCACGAACATTAATATGTATACACTTTGGTACCATGTCACATTAACCATTTTGACAAATTGAACTGTAAGTCTCACTAAATGTCAAATATGTTAGTGCGACAGAGTCCTAAAGTGGGTACATTATATTGCTCATGACTGTACGGATGAAGTTGAATAACGTGACTGTGCATTGTCGCCTTGTATGGAAACCTCGTACCCAAGTGCCTGTTTGAAAAATTCATAAAACCTAGCAACAGACACGCTAGTTTCAATCAACAATCGAGGTTTAATGAAGGAAATCAGACAAACGACACGTGATTTTCCAAAAAGCGTTTGTCCGGCCAAGTGGTTCATACCATCTGCGGCAAATCTACAATAAGTCATGTCACAGGACAGTATTTCCATACAAACTCCAAAGAAAACTTTCGTTTTGACGTATCGCAAAAAGTTTCTCATTTGACTAGGTTGTCAAGTAGCTATATCTATGATCCAAAGAAGTCGAGTTCAGTGGTTTAGCCCGAGCCGGGATTGGAACCCGTGACACGTCGATGTAAGACACGCGTTCTCACAACAGGGCTAACACGGATCACTTTACTTTATAAAAACAACGATATGAGGTGAAACCAAACAGGCTTGTGCCACTAACCTTGATTCACTTGCTCTGTGAACTCTTTCTATTTCACTCTAACCCGAGAAAGTAATTGAAACAGCACGCTTCTTTATAGTGTCTTGTCTTTTCTATCATACTTTAGTTACATACATACATAAATTCACGACTATTTCCCACCGGGGTAAGCAGAGACTATGGAATTCCATTTGCTTCGATCCTGACACACATCTCCACATCAATCGTTTCATACACGCACGCCGTAGATCGTACTGAACCTTTTCTAAGGACATATGAAATTTGGTCAAACATCATAAGTTTAGTTATGAAAATTATTTTTCCTAGATTTAACCTCTGACACCAGGGTTGTTAAGGTTGGTCATCCACCTCACAACCAGGGAAATTATTTAAAAACAGCTTTATTACCTTGTCTTTAGTCAGTTAGGATAACATAGAGTAAAAGAAAGAACACTTGAAAAATAAAGCAGACAGTGTCCTTAAAGAGTTTTTACAACGGGAACATTTCCGAGAACAGCACATCGCTGCTCACAACCCACACTATACAATGAAATCATGAAAATCAGGGGGGTGAAAATGGCCACATCGAAGCAATTCATCTAAGAAAGCAATTTGGCTATTTGACATTTGTTTGCATTGCGCACTTACTTTTATATGCGCAAATGTTAAATTGCAATACACCCTAAGGGTTTTTATAATGGATTATTGATAAACTGTTATACGCTAGAGGTCCCGAGCAGTGATGTGGCGTTCCCGTAGGAATGTGGGAATGATACCGTTATATAAAAAAAACTAATAGTATGGATTATAATTAAAACGATGAATTGCTTCGATGTGGCCATTTTAACCCCCCAGGAGTGGGTACGGCTTATTTTAATTATGACTTATGGCTCTGCCCACCGCATTAAGGAATACAGGCGTGAATTTACGTTCATTGTTTTCAATAACGAATATTTGCTTACATTGATACATAATAACATTACTAAAACAATACACGTACAGTACAAAATAAATAAAAACATTTCATCGAGTTGATAAATGAAAAACCAGTAGCAATAATCTGATTTTGATAAAATCATTCAAATAGCAACTTTTGTAATGTACCCCTCTCTTTCTGTCGCGTATCGGTTTCGCATCTTCCGTCTCGCTCTTGGACCGTGACCTACATGGTCGCTAGTTGCGACACTCGTGCTAATTCCGTGCTATCTCCAACCTTAATGTTAACTCTGATACTGTTTAAAAGTGCTAAAAGTGTGTTTAAGTAATCGCTTTATTGTTTTAAATGCTTATTTATGCACTATTGAGAGTGTTCAAGCTACACTTTTAAATCGTAACACCGAATTAAAAACCAAACCCTTTAACTAATGTGTGCGGAAATCTCGGTCTTTGGAGGTTTATTAAAGTTGTTTAACAGTGCCTGCGAATCAAGAAGTAAATCGATGTAGCGGTTCAACCACGGGTAATCGACAAAACATTTATGGAACACGTCAATTTTAAACAGAAATCTCAAAACTTTGCATTGATCCGACCAACAATCCGACAAGTTGAGTTGCATATTAGCGAGATGCCTATTTGATTCGCCCGCGTTATTCATTCATTTTAAACATTTTTTTTTAACAGCTGTCAATCATCTCTCTCTTTCCTTTTCGGTGGATTAGAAAACGATAGATATAACTTAAAACAAAATTAGGTGGTGTGTAGTTAGTGCAACCAGGGCATATCTTTAACTGAACATATTACGCTAATTGATTATCAAAGTAAGGATAGCGACTTTACTAATCTGACGTGTTAAATACTGGAGATATTTCGTCATGATTCTCACCACACGAAAATCGTGACTGGCGTGTTCTTTGTACAGTTGCTTGGAAGAAATTTTTGTAAAGCAATAACTTCTGACGTTCAAACTGTTAGAGATCTAACAAGAATCTTTTGGACACGAATGGTGAAAGTGTCAAGGTGTTCGTGTCTTGTGCCTCTGCCTACCCTGATAGGGACGATGGCATGTATCTATGAAAGGATGTAGGATCTGTATCTTATAAATAAAGTCACTCAACTGGAGTAACAAACAGGAACTAAGATGATAGACAACTCGGTTACTTCGTCGACAATAACAAACATATTAACGTATTGTACTGCCCGCTATCGCATAATAACAATGTTATATATTAACAGTGCATCAGGTAGCTTCCAAGTACGGTGAAGAATTAGAAAAAAAAACTTAGAACTAGAACAGAAGATTTTGCTTTGAATATGGAAACGAATTTTCATTTTACTTGGTTTTTTACAGCTTATTATAAATAATCCAACCTCTAAATAACAGATTTTTTAACTCTAGGCATAGATGCGGCTATACAACTCGCGACAACAAACACTTCAGGAACTCGATACCGACCCCGCCGGCGTGGTCGACGATTTCCCTTTTTTAGCGCTTATCGTTACCACTAGGGTCGATTAGTTATTTCCATTACAAAGCATCTCAGACGACTCTCTGAGCCGAAGATCGCATCATCAGGCCTGTTGTCTTAAATTTTTGTACCGGGATAAAGGTCTCAGCGCTCCCCATTTGTCCGGCTAAGTAGTTAATGTCATACGAGGCAAACCTACAATAAACCACGTCAAAATGGTATCAGTCTCCAGCCAAGACAATCGCGGCAAAAAACTGTGCGAGTAAAAAAAGAGCCTCATTTCAATGTAGCTACTACACTGGGTATATATAATAGTCACATAATTGTGTTGGAGCAACTTTCTACCGGTTTCATTGATTACAGTCAACAGCTGATTTACGTGGAATTTTATGCTGCGCACGACATTCATAGCTGTTGAAGTGGGGGTACTCGCTATGTACGCGATAAGGTGAATAGGGAATATGCATAAATATGTATTATGTATAAAGGGTGTAAGTGACACTGTACCGTTAATGAGGGGGATGCAAATGAGGGGGGGGATGATTCAGATAACGTAATTCTTTCCATTTTGTAAGTAGGCTACACAAAGTGTATAAGCCATTATAGGCGGCGATACGGCTCACCACCTATCACGTTGGTCTAACAGAAAGCTCGGTGACGCGTGGGTACTTAGACTCTGCGTCGAGCGGCCGTCCCGAACGGTCGTTTGTTCAGAGGTCCCGAGCTGCGCCCCGCAGCTCCCCGCGCTGCGCCCCGCAGCCCCCCGCCGCGCGCCCCGCGCCCCGTGCCGCCATTGTCTGCCGGCTACCTGCTGGCGTGACCCTGCCGCCATTCATTGAGCCAACAATAGTTCTTCTCAGAACTTGCTGGCTTATCTAAGTTTCAAGGTTAAAATAACGACTGTTATTTTACAGTTGCATCGATCTTAATTTAAAACCACAGTTTCGTGGTCCTCAGTGGATACCTTGCGGTGTTAACTAAGCTGAGTGGGACGTGGCCCTGGGGCGTCCGCTTGCCTCACTTTGAGGCAGGCATATTACCCGGACGGGGCTAGAACCACCGGCCTTGGGGTCTACCCTAGTCGACTCTAGCTGTCACCCGGGGTAGAGTGACCAATCTCTACCCCTTATTCTTTTCTCTTCGTGTTTCGGGGTGTAAAAACCCTCCGCACTTAGAGCATAGGAACCCTCTTGCACAATAAGATCGGCAAAGGGATACCAGCTTAGGGCACACCATAAGCACACATCCTCTTTGTTAACCCCAACCAAAGAGGCAAAACTCACTCTCACACACCCTCGAGCAATCCCACTCGAGTTGCGAAAGTTAGCGAGCGATCGCCTCAGAGTTTCTTGCGCCGCTTATTCTCTGAGGAACGCTTTTGCGAAGCGGTAGTAATTATTCTATAGCAGATTGGCCGTCCCTTAAAAATGGCCGACAGCTCCGAGCTGTGGGCCGAAATCGGTAAACTCATTTTGACGCATATCCTAGCGGATAAAAGCAGCGCGCTTTACGCTGAGATATGCCGATTAGTACCTCAAGTTGCGGCGTTAACCTTGCCTTCCGCGCCTCGCGTTGATAGCCCTCGTGCCGACCGCGCTTCGTCACCCAGTCTCCCCGCGACCCCCTGCCCCACCGCGTCCTTCGCGTCGTTTCCCGGCCCTGCCCGCCCCGCCGCGTCTCTAGCTTTGTCCCAATCGCGCGCGTCATCTCCTTCCCCTGCTTCCCTCCTCGCCGGTGACGATGAGGTATCGTGCGATGTTCGTATGGACGTTGCCGAGTCCGATTCGTCGTCGGAGTGTGTGGAGTCGTCCTCTTCGGAGGACATATTCACGCTCGTGGAGGGCCGTAAGGGAAAACGAGCCCGCCGTCACCGTGAATCTGAGCCTGCTAAGGTTCAGAAAACGTCCTCGGGAACGTCGATCCCCCCCTCTTCCATCCCCGAGGTCCGTAAGGTCCCTTCCAGCCCTTCTAAGGCTGTCACTGAAGTACAAAAAGGTCCCACCCCTCCGCCCTTGTACATGAGGGACAAAAATAGGTGGAATGAAGTCTCCCTTCGGGCGAAAGAGGAGAACATCGTAATCACCAGCGCCCGCACGACCCAAGATGGGATCAAAATCCAGGTCCCGTCATCTTCTGAGCATAGAAAGCTCACTTCGATTCTAAAAGGTAGAGGAATACAATTCCATACCTACGCCCTCCCGGAGGAACGTATCCTCCGTATTATTCTAAAGGGAATCCCTAAGGAGTGGGAAACCACTCTTGTTAAGGAGGACCTTATTAAAAACGGTTTTCCGGTTCTCGAGGTGCACCGTATGCACCGCGGTCGTGGCCAAGTCCCGTACGACATGGTCACCGTTATATTAGAAAGGACGGATGAGGGCAAGAAGATCTTCAACCTGAAGACTTGTTGCGGTCTATCTGGCCTTAAAGTTGAAACTCCCCATAAGGGAGGCCCCCCAACGCAATGTCATAGATGCCAACTTTACGGGCATTCTAGTAGGCATTGTCATGCCAAGCCTAGGTGCGTAAAGTGCCTAGGTGATCACGCTACCTCGGATTGCCTTAGAGGCAAAAACGAGGTGGAACCCCCTAGCTGTGTGCTGTGTGGTCAGCAAGGTCATCCTGCGAACTATCGCGGATGCACCAAGGCTCCACGCACCCACCATAAGGTAGCTCAACGAAGGGCAGCCCGCGCTGCAGCTTCCCAACCCGGTCCCACTAAGGCCCATATGGCCCCTTCCTCGCACTCTACTCGCGATTTCCCGGCTCTGCCACTCACGCAGACCAAACTCGCGCCACAGCGTCCATCCGCATGGATTCGTCCCCCGGCAATCGTCCGACCCACAAATCCGCTCCGCGCCCAACCTAGTAGCAACTTAGGTATTCCTGCAGCCACTCTTGCGCCTCATCCGGTTCCTGCGATGGCCCCTCAGGCCTCTGCGTTTCCTGTCAACCAGTTTAGGGAATTTAGTATTCTCTTTAAGTCGGCCCTTAGTCAACTTGACAGTTTATTAGACTCCCTGTCCCAATTTAAAGCCTAATAATGGATTGTACGAATAAAAGTAGAGTCAAACCGCGTTCCCTTACAATAGGTTTTTTCAATGCTGATGGCATCTTAGGTCAACGTGCAGAGATTCACGAGTTTGTAAAACATCATCAGGTAGATATTTTATTAGTGCAGGAATCTTTCCTCAAACCCTCTAATCGCGACCCCAAGATGGCGAATTATAATTTAGTGCGAAACGACAGGATCTTTGCGCCCAAAGGGGGCACTCTCATTTATTATAGAAAGTCACTTCACTGTATACCTATAGACCCGCCTGCCCTCACTGACATTGAGGCTTCGATCTGTCGAGTGGGCATGACAGGACATCAGCCAATCACACTAGTGTCGGCTTATCTATCTCCTAATAACTCTAAGAGGTTACTTAGAAGTGACCTCGAAGCCCTCTTTAATCTCAGTAATTCAGTCATAATTGCAGGCGATCTTAACGCTAAACATCTTTCTTGGAGTTGCTTAACAACAAACACAAGAGGCAGGGTATTAGAAACTCTAGCCGAGCCCCTCTATTATGATATAATAACACCATTGCAGCCCACTAGATATCCCCCTGACTTGAACCACAGACCAGAAATACTCGACTTGGCGCTTCTAAAGAACATAAACTTACGTCTATGTTCTATAGAAGTACTACACGAGTTACAATCCGACCACCGACCTGTTATATTAAAACTAGGCTCCCGTTTAGACGCCCCTGATAATCCAGCAACCCCTAAGACAGTACTGGACTGGGAGAAGGTGGCCGAAGGCCTCCAGTCTTCTAGTTCAGTATACTTAGATAGTATCCCAGTAGAAATAGTCTCCTTAGAGGAGGCCTCGACAGCTATTAACTCCCTCACGGATCACGTGAGGTCGGTTTTGAATGAAAGTTCAAAACAGGTTCCGGAGATGGAAGACCATCGCTGGAAACTGCCTACCGACATCCGTGATCTGCTAACGGAGAAAAACGCAGCCACCCGCGCATATGATTCCAATCGCACCGAGGAATGTCGCCGTCATTTGCGTCTCTTGCAGCATACTGTAAGAAAACGTATTAATGACATGCGACAGAATCGGTGGGATAATCTTTTGAGCGGCATTGAGCCCCACCACCAGGCCATCTGGCAGCTGTCTAGGTCTCTTCAAAAGGATACGGTTGTTCCTACTCCTCCTCTCAATAGGCCTAACCAACCCCCCGCTTTTGACGATGACGAAAAAGCCGAATGCCTTGCCGACAGTCTCGAAGCCCAATGTTCGCCCAGTACTCTCCCTATCGATCGTAGGCACCTCTCGACGGTGAACTCTGAAGTTCAGCGTAGGGCTTCTGTACCTCCCACCGATCCTCCTCTTCCACAGGTTACTGAGGAAGAGGTACTAGGTATCATCAAAAGATTTCATACCCGAAAAGCCCCTGGCTCAGACGGTATCACGAATCGTGTCCTTAAAAACTTCGGTGCTCCCCTCATCTGCTTACTAACGGCAATATTCAACGTCGCCATGAGCAACTGCGTCTTTCCACAGCAGTGGAAAGAAGCAATTGTAATTGGTATACCAAAGCCTGGGAAACCTAAAAACGAACCTTCCAGTTACCGCCCTATAAGTCTCCTCAATACCATGGGGAAGATTTATGAGCGGCTCATATTTGCTAGATTACGGGACTACGCCGAATCCAATAGTCTTATTCCACCAGAGCAGTTTGGTTTTAGAACCAAACACTCCTGCGTTCAACAAGTGCACCGTATTGTTGAACATATCTCCAGTAGATTAAACTTAAAAAAACCTGTCGCTACGGGAGCGCTCTTCTTCGATGTGGCGAAAGCGTTCGACAAAGTCTGGCACAACGGCTTGATCTACAAGCTTTATTCACTGGGAGTGCCAGACCGTCTCGTGCACATCATACGAGACTTCCTCTCAAATCGAACCTTTCGCTACCGCGTGGAAGGGACGCTCTCGTCACCGCACCCGATACATGCCGGAGTCCCACAAGGCTCCGTCCTCTCCCCTTTACTATTTTCATTGTATACTAGTGACATTCCCAAATCCCCTAATACCGAATTAGCTTTATTTGCGGATGATACAGCCATCTATTCTTCGTGCCGTGGTCGAGTTATGATGACCGGAATCCTCCAACGCGCGGCCAATGCCTTGGGCAAGTGGTTTCGCAAATGGAGAATCGAGGTAAACCCGGAGAAAAGTGCAGCGGTGTACTTTTCAAAGGGCTATTATAACACGCCACGGTCACGCCGTCAACTTAAAATCATTAAGATGTTTGGCAAGCCGATCCCTTGGGAGGAGCAAGTCAAATATCTCGGCGTAGTCTTAGATAGACGTCTTACTTTCAAGGCCCATATCAAACGTGTGCGCGATCGCGCCGCGTTTGTAATGGGCCGTCTTCACTGTCTCCTTAACAAGCGAAGTAAATTGTCCCTTAGGAATAAGGTCAAAATCTACACGACTTGCATCCGTCCGATCATGACCTATGCAGGGGTAGTTTTCGCTCATGCGAGTCCCTCTCAAATCCACCGTCTACAGGTAATACAAAATCGTTTCATGCGGAAAGCCACGGGAGCTCCGTGGTTCCTTCGCAATGAAAATCTGCACATTGACCTAGGTCTGCCAACCATTGCCCAATGGCTCAAATTAGCTTCCAAACGTTTTTTCGATTCTGCTCCGCACCACCCAAATCCCCTGGTAGTTGCGGCTTCCGAATACATCCCGCTTAGGGACGGTACTGAAAAGTATCGGCGTCCGAAGGACGTAATATACGATCCCGACGACCCGATTACTCTAGCCATAGAGGCAGCCAATCAGCTCGCGACACCAAACACTTCAGGACCCCGATACCGACCCCGCCGGCGTGGTCGACGATTTCCCTCATTCAGCGCTTATCGCTATCGACCCACTAGGGTCGATTAATTCTTTCAAATATTTTTCCTCTCAGACGACGCCCTGAGCCGAGGTTCGCGCCCAACTGGGCACCCTCAGGCCTGTTGTCTTAAACGTTGTACCGGGTGAGAGCCTTCAGCGCTCCCCATTTGTCCGGCCAAGTAGTTAATGCCATCTGCGGCAAATCTACAATAAGTCACGTCAAAAAAAAAAAAAAAAAAAAAAAAAAAAAGCGTGGGTACTTAGTTCATCTTGCGATGGATGTACACGTACCCCGATTGGGAATAGTCGTCTTCTTCCATCGTGTGGGTTGTGTGGTGGATTACCAACCTCATCAACCCTGGTGTCAGGGTTATTATTGAGCTGCCAAAGGCCCTTGACATGACTCATGTAACGACTACATACTTACATCAGTAAGTAGTAACCGAGACCAACGGCTTAACGTGCCTACCTTTCTTTGATCAGCCTGTAATGTCCTTATCAAACTAGGGATCACAAAGTAATTTTTGTGATATGTCCCTACTGAGATTCGAACCTGGGGCCTAAGGATCGTGAGCCACTCAACCACTGGACCACGGAGGCCGTTGTTATACTGTAGCTTTTCTTGCTAATTCTTTCCGTTTTGTAGTACTTATGAAAGTGGAATGGAATTAGATTTAAGCACATCATTGTGCAAGTTTCTTAAGTTACTAGCATATGTATTTTTTTTTTTTTTTAATTTAATGTTACCTATTTGACATATAACTTTCTATCGTTTGAATTGAAAAGACATTTTATTCCAATATATTGTTAATTTTCTATTTTTATTAAGTATATTGAATGCTATTTGTAATTTATTTAATAATTTTATTTGTAATTTAATAATCTGTTATGTTTTAAATTCGTATACCGAAAGGTGCGACATAGTGCGACATATATTATATTGTAACAACCCTTTTTTATCTATGTTGACGAATAAATGAATTTGAATTTGTGTATAGGAAATTCTATCATAAGCTTTTAAAGTGACTCATCGTATAAGCGTTGTAGCTCGGAATGGAATGCCTTATGTTACGTTTCGGGAACCGGCTTTGTATTACCGCGCTTATCTGTTAGTCACACTGATTTCTAGAAGTTACACGTTAAGTTTCAAGCTATTGTCTTTTACACTTTGCTATGAATTGTATGGATCCGTTTGTCAAAGACAATCACACTCAATCAAAGAGCAAAAGTTCAGTCACTGAGCCCAGCGAATTATTTATAAACAGTGGTAAAATTATAAACCATTAGTTGTCATAATTATAAAATTTATATTTTTGTAGATGTTTTTGGTCTATTACAGAAACGACATGTAACCAGGAGGTGCAACCAGTTAATTTATTAGTTTGCAAGAAACTGTTTGGACTTTTGCAGCTTATTATACCTATAAGTGCTAAGCAAATAAGTTGTGTTTTACACGCGAAACTGTTCGATAGACACAAGAAAATATCAATTAATACCGTATAGACTTTATTGCACCTGATAACAGGTACTAAGAGTTCTTAACCAGTTAAGATCATATGTCGTTATAATAATCTTTCCACAGAAGCCATACACACTCTTTCCCTCTCTAAAGAGTTCTGACCTCTTTAGAGGGCCCAGTCTTTTCTTTTTCTCTTTATTTTTAGGAACTTTTGTTTTTAAAACATGCCAGCTGCATCGATCCTTAACATGTACTACAATCTTCTTAAATATATAAAAGGAGAAACTGACTGACTGACATATCAACGCACAGCGTAAACGGCTAAACGTAGGCACTTGAAATTTGGAAGGGACGTAGCTTAAGTACCGTAGAGGTACACTAAGAAAGGAATTCCCGGAATTATCACGGGAACGGGAATTAGCGGGAAAATCCTTTTGTATGAAAAATCTAAACCGCTTAAGTTAGTCGCTTGAAATTTGGCATGCAGGTTAGTTGACTTAAAGCTTAGTTGCAACAGGCTATTGCAAAATTCCCACGGAAACGGGAGTTTAGATGCTTGAAATTTGATATGCACTCCCACACACAAAAAGATCTCTCTTTTATAACACGCCACGCGGACGAAGTCGCGGGCATAAGCTAGTCTATAATAAGGGTGAATATCAAAATGTGCCAAGGCCGGCGGCGAACCCCTACACCATTCCTCCGCGAAAAATTGGGCTCCGACATAAAAAACGATAACTCCAGCTACGAGGTAACTTGTTCCTCTAAACAACTAGAACCATCCCCCCCCTCCCAGTCTTTTCTCCTATACGCAATTAATAAAACACAATCCTCCTTTTCGCTTCGCCGTAATCAAGTAACAATTGCACCCGTTGCTATGTGTATTAATTATCATTAAATAATGCCTAAGACTTACAATATCATGCCCCTGGCTGCCGCTGCGGACCACCTCAGGCGCCATGTACTCTATGGTGCCGCAGAAGCTGTACGCCCGGCTCTCCCCGCCGCAGAACTCCTTGGAGAGCCCAAAGTCTGTCAGCACGATGTGGCCCTCAGCGTCGAGAAGTATGTTCTCGAGTTTGATGTCGCGGTAGATTATGCCGAGCTGGAAGCGAAAGTGTTATTAGGATCTCAAAGTACATTTTTTTTTGCTTGAATCACCTGATTGTCCGAAAAAAGTAAGATGATTCCGTGCTTCGGAGGGCACGTTAAGCCGTTGGTCCCGGCTATTAGCCGTAAAAACACCTCCACCAACCCGCAGTGGAGCAGCGTGGTGGAGTATGCTCCATACCCCCTCCGGTTGATTGAGGGGAGGTCTGTGCCCAGCAGTGGGACGTATATAGGCTGTTTATGTTATGTCTGTTTTTGTAGCACCCACCCGTGCTTACGGAAACTCACAAAGAAAAAAAAGGAAAGAATCCGACTACATTTACATACGTCTTATAAAAAAAAATTGGAACACCTCGTGTTTTATGTTTTGCTTACGAAATGTAAACTACGAAGCAATCCTTATGATTATGAGATCTTTCTAACCCTCATATAGGGCTAACAAGCGCAACGTGATAAAATTTTGTCACGATATAATTATGTCGTTTTGTCCAAATACGAACAAAATCACGTGCCACGCGTGTTAGGGGAAAAAACAAACTTATCGATTTTGATAATTAAAAACACGACAAGAAACTCAAGAAACCAAGAAACTTATCGATTTTGGACAAAATTTATTAGAATCGGTAGATAATTTTATCACGCTGCGCATGATAGCTCTGCTGGTTGTTCCGTTTTGTCGTGTGACCTTTTTCGCACTCGACTGGAAAGAGATGGCGTGACGACTTGGACGCTTGCCGGAGGGACTGGCCGGAGTACGCACAGGACCGCGAAAAATGGAAAGAGGAAGGGGAGGCCTTTGCCCAGCAGTGGGATCTTGTAGGCTAGACTAGATTAGCACACACCTGGTCGACAAGAGAGAGAGAGAGGGATACAAATGAGGAAGTACTAGTAAGAGTAAGGGAAAGAGACAAATACTAGTTATTGAGGACAGAAGAGACAAGATGATTGGACACCTAAAGACACGACGAATTTATTAAAAACATCATAGAAAGAAAGCTAGAATGAAAGAGAGGAAGGGGAAGACCAAGAAGAGCTTACATGGAACAGATTAAGGAAAAGGTTAACGTCGTGTCTTATAGGGAAGTCTAGGAATTGGCCTTTGATAGACTGGAATGGAAAATGCTACACCGACAAGAGCGTGGCTCTTAAATTGATGATGATGATGTTTGGATCATAAATAATCATCACGTGTCCAACGGTGAAGGAAAATATCTTGAGGAAACCTACATTCCCGAGAAATGCGTTTCGGAAGTAAAAAATTGATGATGATGATGGTTGACAAGAGCTGGGTGTTCAAAACGCGTATGAGTCTTCCGACTTTTCCGATGTAATTTTCTCTTGGTGTAATGTAATTCAATATAAATTACCTTATGCAACTGCTCGAGCGCAAGTATGATCTCCGCGATGTATATCCGCACTTCATTCTCGTGGAAATGTTCTCTCTCGTACAAGTGTGTGAACAGTTCGCCACCCGCCACGTAATCTGAAGAAGAAGAATTACGTAATGAAGAATTGATATGAGAGAGTCAAATCAAATCAAATATACTTTATTGCACACAACATACAAAACAAATTAACACAGATGATGATAGATATAGTACAATCTGGCGGCCTTATTGCTAAGCAGCAATTTCTTCCAGGCAACTAGTGGATAGGAAACATTATTACAATTAGAGAGTTATGTACTAGGTTCAAGATAAATTATGAAATTCTGATTACTAAATAAAGACATGAAAAACATTTTCTTTTCCTATTATAACTTTGCAGTGGAGCAGCGTGGTGGAATATGCTCCATGCCCCCTCCGGTTGATTGAGGGGAGGCCTGTGCCCAGCAGTGGGACGTATATAGGCAGTTTATGTTATGTTGTGTTATTATAACTTTTACTTATTTATAATTTTTGTTCAAGAATAACGTCTTCAAATAAGAATACGTCAGGACTAAAACTAGCTCTATCCCTTTCTTGTACATATTGTTAATAAAGGACGGCACTATTTAAAGAGCTGTCAAAGAAAAATGTAATTTAAAAGAAGTGACACATCTTTTTACGTCAATTTTCTTTTTCAGGCTGTCGCTTCTTTAGAGACCAGACCTGCCGAATTTTCAGGTTAGGTAAGCGGACCCCGTGAAAAGGGGATAGCGCTTTTTTCTATTTAACTTATTTAAGAATTTTAATCAAGACAAGCGTAATAATAAGTCCGACATTTTATCACTTTTTCTATGTCACAGTGTGCTTTTTCATACAAATTCCATAGTAGTTTCGTGTTTCGACGTTTAGTAAAAAGTAACTGATTTGACTAGTTGGAAACTAACCAGCCAAAATACATTTTAAAATGAACTCTCAAATAACTTTAGTTCAAAATTTTACGAATTTTCGGACCAAAATAAATCGCTGATAACTTTTCGAATCTTAGCGTGTAACGGTACAATTAATTAAACTCCATCGCGACTACCGAACTGGATGCGCAAACTATAAATCATTTAAAATGCACATTTCGCAAAATACGTTAAACAGTACAACAAAAACTATGAAGCATTAATATTTAGTTTAGTCGATTTCACCTTGGTAAGTGGGTCAGCCGGTTACAATAGAAATAAAAAACAATATTACGTAAAAGACAATATCCGTAGTAATACAATTGTTCGATCGACAAAGTAACTTATTCTCATAGTAATACTAGCGGGATAGGGTTGGTGTTTGTTGGGTGTTTCTTTTTTTACATTTTCCTTCTTTTAGGGTTTCGCACATCAAAAGGAAAAACGGAACCCTTATAAGATAAAAAAAGACCCTGTATCTTGGGATCCTGGTATCCCTAAGAACCACATTTAGTTTTTTTTTAAATAAGTACTTATATCTGGAGGATCACTTTGTTGTCCGTCTGTCAAGAACTTTTTCTCGGGAACGTGTAGAAAAGTACGAGTATCAACTTGAAAGTAACACATATCTGCTGTCACGCTGTCACTTAGAGCTGTACAAAAATTAAGCTTCTAAATCAACGCAATCCAAAGAAATGGCCATTTTTAGCGTTATTTTCATGCATTTCGTAGCGGAATCAAAACACATGGGTCAAAAACATGAAATTCTGCAAAAGGAAGGTAAATGAACAGCACAGCTTACAGCACAAGTAAATGAAAATGAAAAAAATATATACACTTCTCATCAAAAAAATCGAAACACTTCCGTTTTCATTGTTTCTGTCCGAATTTAACACAAAAAAGAATTCATACGATGAAAAAAAATACATAAATGTATAGCTGGCAGTTTGGCCATTACAGTAATAAGCGAAAATTCTAAATTCAAAATTAGAATTTCATTTGTTTATCTTATAAACGAAATGAATCACTGTTTTGAGACAAATGTGTGTTTAGGGTTGGAGTACATTTAGCGTTTAAAAACTAAAAATTGGCGCCTATCCTTAAACTTTTTGTTTTTTATTTCAATACTGTGACTTTGGGACGTCTGAAAAAAGGTTTTTTTTCTAAAACGTATGGATACTTCGCCCACAGAAGCCGCCCAAGTTGTGGCATTGCTGGATTCTGGCCTTAGTCAGCGTGTTGTGGCTGCAAGACTGCATCTAAGCCTGTCATCTGTTCATAGAGTCTATAAACGTTATCGGGAGACTGGTTTGTTCACGCGCCGTTCAGGATCTGGCAGGAATCGGGTCACTTCTGAGCGAGATGATCGATTTATTGTAACAACTTCTTTAAGAAATCGACGCCTTAACGCTTTTCAACTGCAGCAGCGGCTTCGTGTTGTACGAAGGGTGGCTGTAAGTGACTCTACAATTAGAAGAAGGTTGAAGGATCGTGGACTGGTACCGCATAAGCCAGCAAATGGGCCGAAATTAACTGCAGACCATCGAAGAGCGCGCCTTAACTTTGCACGTGAGCACCTAAATTGGTCATACCTACAGTGGAGCAAAGTTCTCTTTTCTGATGAGTGTAAAATTATGCTGTATGGTAACGACGGAAGGAACAAGGTCTACAGAAGAGACGGAGAACGCTATGCACAATGCTGCATTGAAGAAAAGGTCAGCTATGGTGGCGGTTCGTGGACGGTTTGGGGAGGAATCAGCGCCGACGGTAAGACAGAGCTTGCTTTCGTGTCTGGGCCACGTCTGCCTGCACTAAACTGTCATCGGTACGTCGAAGAGTGTCTCGAGCCTCATGTGATGCCCTATGCACATTTTATTGGCAACGGCTTCATATTCATGCACGACAATGCTAGGGCTCACACCGCGGGCGTCGTACGAGATTATCTTAACGAAGTCGATATCTCTATTATGGAATGGCCAGCAAGAAGCCCGGACATGAATCCCATTGAACATCTGTGGGATGAATTAAAGAGACGAATTCGAGCAAGAGATCCTGCCCCAGAAACACTTAGCCAGCTGCAAGATGCAATCCAAGAGGAATGGGACAATATACCACAGCATGTGATCGTGACTCTCATCCGATCGATGAAGAACCGTATGGAAGCAGTAATTAGAGCTCGGGGTGGGAATACAAGTTATTAAATAAACGTTTTTTAGCTTTTTTTTTCATTTACGTGTGTTGTTTTATCCATTTCCTTTATACTCCATACGGAATAAAAATTACTCATTTAACAAAATACGAAACCTATGAAAAATTCATTTAAATTTAGAACATTAACATTAAGATTTGATAAGCTCATATTACTCACTATTAAACGACATTTAACATTTATTCCTAAATGTACACATTTTTCTGATAATCCTGACAAAACGTAAACTTGCAAGGTGTTTCGATTTTTTTGATGAGAAGTGTATATTTAAATAAAGAATATGTTTTTGCGTAAACAAACTTATTTGCAGTTGGTAAACTAACTGCGATATATGTCGACGTATGCAAAACAATAGATTTTCAACGGTAAAGTCAAAGCCTCCCTTAGATTATTTTTGATAATTTACGGCAGTTTATAAGGAACGCGAGTTGGACTTGCACTTTCCCGGCTTTTTTATTCACAACATCGTCAAACTTACAATATAATAACAAATTAACAACCACACCAATGTTAACCTTGACACCAGGGTTGATGAAGTAGGTCATTGACCTCACAACCCACACGAGAGAAGAAGAAGAAACAAACCTATAAATTAAAATTTTCATCCATTTTGTTTTTATACTTCTATCGTGTGAGTTGTGAGGTGGATTACCATTTACCAAACTCATCCTCAATCTCCAGGTTCAGTACGATCCACTCTGAACCGGCGTGCGTGTATGAAACGATTCGATGAATGTGGAGTAAGCAAGAGAAGTGTGTCAGGATCCATAGTCTCTGTTTACCCCGGTGTGAAATAGGCGTGAGTTTATGTATGTATGCTTTGTTTGGTAAGGACTTTTCAGGCTTGAATCACCTGATTGTCCGAAAAAGTAAGTTGATTCCGTGCTTCGGAGGGCACGTTAAGCCGTTGGTCCCGGCTATTAGCCGTTTCAGGCCACAGATCTAGATTGCCTGGATAGATTACCTAGCAATTACTAACTAACATTCAACTTAGGGCTGCTACTGTTATAATAAACCCTGGTATCAGGGTTATTACTGAGCCGTTAAAGGCCCCTGACGTTATACATGTAACGATTACGTACTTATGTTGTATTTTAGAAAGAGGTCTATGATCAATTTTGTTTTGTCTATGACAATATACTAGAACGGACAATCAGGTGTTCAGCCTGTAATGTCCTAACCAAACTAGGGATCACGAAGTAATTTTTGTGGTATGTCCCCACCGGGAATCGAGCTCCGAACAGTAAGTAGTTACCGGGACCGACGGTTTAACGGGCCTTCCGAAGCACGGATCATCTTATTGCGGGTTGATGACGGCGTATTCCCATTTCACCTTACTCTATTACAAAAATAACGCAACCTAGGTAATCTTATCACCACAATCTCGTTCAAACAGTCTTAAAATAACCGCACATCACGGTATCTCAGTACTGAAATAACCTGCAATAAACGCATATTAACATTATTAAATCTACTGCACGATTCACTTAGTAGTCAGAACTAGGTCGCATTGTAGTCTTTGACCTAGATTGTAGAGCCGTGCTAGTCCAGTTGGAAGAACGCTCGACTTTCACTGTGAGCTCGCAGGTTCGAAGGCAGCACGGGCCTGGATGATTTTCGAATTTGTTTTCGAAATCATGTTTGAATCAAACGTGATCACGTGGCTGAGCTGCTGACGACGGAGGAAAACGTCGTGAGGAAACCCATATCACAAACTTTTAATTGGAATGAAACTAGCTTGTCTATTGAAAGAAAGAAACATTTATAGCTAGGTTTCGTTGACAAAAATCGCATGCGACTGTGATTTTTCAAAATGACGCTTACGTAGTTTTCGCTATCAGGCAACATACGTCCCACTGCTGGGCACAGGCCTCCCTTCAATAAACCGAAAGGGGTATGGAGCATACTCCACCACGCAGCACCAGAGCGGGTGAGAAAACCCACATTCCCGAGAAATGCGTTTCGGAGGTATGTGACCTAACCTGTATTGGGCTGGTTTCCCCTTCGCGGGTTGGAAGGTCAGACAGACAGTCGGTTCTGTGAAAAATCGGACCTGTTAAATCTTCAGATCAGGTAAGCGGACTCTGTGGAAACGGGATAACCCAGGGAGACTATTAATACTATTTTAACCTTAACCTTAGCGCACGAATCCTTAGTACCTATAGTCAGTTCTAGGTTGCTATGTAGTCTTTGACCTAGATTCTGGCTGGATAATTAAACTGAGATGAGTAGTAAGATTTTATTTTATTTTTGTGTTAAGCCTGGAGTTGTACAGAGGAGAAAGTGAAAAGTAATTTTAAGTATACAGGGCGGTAGTGATCGTAACGAAAACTTTGAGGGATGATTCAGATAATGATTCTGGTTTGATATCAAGTGGAATTTTCCGTCGCAAAAGTATGGAACGGAAAATAATTAAAGAAAACACTAAAACTTTCATTAATTTTCCGACAGGAAATTCGACTTGACATCAATTCAGGATCATGGTGTGAATCATCCCCTTCCATATTCGTTACGGTGTGACCCATACGTACTTGTATGGAGTTCGTAACGAATACTGAGGGGGATGATTCAGCTCAGTATTCTGAGTTAATATCAAGTGGAATTTCCCATCGCTAAAGTATATATAGAATTTAAAAATATACATAAATAATCATGAATTTTGCGACGGAAAATTCCACTTGATATTAACTCAGAATCATGGTCTAAATCTTAACCTCGTAAGGTCCGGATTTCCATACACAATAGTTAAACAATGGGATTTGGATTTTAAAAGGCATCTGGGCCTTACGAGGATATAGATCCATTGAATACATATAGATCCAAATTAATCAACCTTATTTGCCTGTGTATACAAACATCGAAGGCTAAAGGAGCAACTCGACTCTTCCTAGCAAGTAGGCTCTAGTAGGAGTCAGTAGGTAGTACAACTAGTAGGCCAAGGCCTATCAAAACTGGGTCTCGACTATTTTGCCATTCAATTTGGCAACACAACGGTTTTAATAAAAAAAAAAAACTCTTACAACACGTAATCATATTGTCCACAGTTTTGACACTTGCGTTGTGGAAACTATATTGTTGCATGTGTAGTCAAAGGTCGTATTGTAAGTTACATGTATAATAATTAAAAGTATGAAAAGGAGCGATATCAAAGGATTTGTTAATTTTGGAGAAAAGATGAGTTGAGTCTATCTATGTATGGATTCAACCCTGACTTTTAACTTTTGAATTTGTCTGAGTAAACCTGGAAACTGACAGAGGGCAGCAGTAACTGTCAGTACTATTCAGAGGCGGAGTACAGGAGGCTTAGTACGGCTTTGAAATAGACTACTCTGGGCGCCTTCCCACACGTAATATCCTGTAATGACACCATTTAATCGTGTGGGTTGTGAGGTGGATTACCAACATCATCAACCCTGGTATCAGGGTTACTATTGAGCCGCCAAAGGCG
Organism: Pectinophora gossypiella; assembly: GCF_024362695.1. Taxonomy (NCBI): domain Eukaryota; kingdom Metazoa; phylum Arthropoda; class Insecta; order Lepidoptera; family Gelechiidae; genus Pectinophora; species Pectinophora gossypiella. The sequence goes on along the minus strand of NC_065428.1, from coordinate 8,229,691 downwards.
CCTGAAATGACTCAAATACCGACTACGTACTTACATCAGTAAGTAGTACCCGGGACCAAAGGCTTAACGTGCCTTCTGAAACACGGATACTTTTTACTTCTGGACAATCAGGTGATCAGCCTGCAATGTCCTAACCAAAGTAGGGATTACAAAGAAATTTTTGTGGTTTGCCCCACAGGTATTCGAACCTGGGACCTCCGGATCGTGAGCACAACGCTCAGCCATTGGACCATGGAGGCCGTCCCGCTGAACACGTGATGATTGATAATCGAAAAAGAAATAAAAAGCCTTTGGTGTTGGATTCGAACCTGCGACAACACAGTGAATGTCAAGCGTTTTATCAACGGCTCCATAAAAAATAACAAATATGTACATAAATTTGTGTTATTGACAATTTCGATTCCGCCTTCATCTATTGGGGTCATTATAATACCTACTTACTACCAACATGACATGGAAGTATTGTATTGACTACTATGACATTGCACTTTATAATTGGCAGCCATCATTAGAAGCTATTTATCGTGTATTCTTTGCTTGAAGACGTTGCTAACTGTTATTTTAAAATGGTATAATCATCTGTGAAATTTATTTCAAGTAGATAAGTATCCCATTACACGGGTTCCCAAACACAGGCCGAACGGGGTCGCAGGTTCGAATCCAGCACAGGCCTAAAACTACGATTGTCGAATTGGTTATCGAATTCATGTTTGGATCATAAATGATCACGTGCTCAGCGGTGAAGGAAAACATCGTGAGGAAACCCACATTCTCGAGAAATGCATTTTCGGAGGTATGTGACTAAACCAATATTGTATATTATCCGTCCCTTTCGTTTGCGGTGTCAAACGTGATACTGGCAGAATTGTGACCACACAGAAGCCATTCATCAAGAATTGAATTGAATTCGTTTGCGGTGAAACATGAATTCGAAAACAAATTCGACAATCATTGGTTTAGAGGCCTGTGTTGGATTGTTGACAGCATAATATAAATATCGCGTTACTCTGGTGTGACTTTACTACGGAAACCCTAGATTCCTTGGAACCCACTTTGTAAGAAATTCACCACATTAACAACTCAAAAATACCCTTAAATTTTATTGTACATCTAATTCAACCTAAATTGTTAACCTATCGATATTTACACCGTTCTCATTGCAATTACTAGTCAATACATCATTGAACACCTAATTGCGTACGAAATAAGGTTTGAGTTTGAACAGGTCGTGACTTACGCAAGTCCCCTTGACCCCCT